>NC_073692.1:64510073-64810073 GCF_029784155.1 Uranotaenia lowii | reverse complement strand
TATTCTGCTCCGGAATCGGGGTTTCAAGAATAATTCGGTAGTGAATTTTGAATAGGGCGAATGCGCCAAATGTAAACAAATGGAGTTATCAGCTAGGTGATAAAGAACGTTCAGAGCTCTACATTTTGAATGCACAACGTTAACTGAAGGCTATTTGGTTTTCGAGAAACTGAGAAAACAAAATAAAATTTTTGCTGGGAGCTTACGGAGCTGTCAAACTTTGAATGCGTTTTTCTCGAAACAGTGATGTTTACGCATTCGCCGTATTCAAAATTCGATACCGAATTTTCAAAACAATTGAATCTCATTCAAATTAAAAATGAAACAAAAACAAAGCACAAAGGATATCTTCATTCTTTAGGTAATTCAATGCTATTTTCTTAGCCGGAATGCCCAATACCTGCTATTTATTTACATGCGCTTTCAAATTTATCGCAAATAGGTATGAGATAATTTGGAAAAAAAATATGGGCCTGCTGTAAATCGTTCTTATAAACAATAAAAATCCGATTGAATAGATCGAATAAATATTGCTTTCAAATATTGAATCATCTTGTGGTTTGTAAACAAATTTCAAAACATTATCTCAACAATAAGGATATCCAGGTTTATAATGAAACATGAATAAGATAAGGGTTACTCTCTAAAATAGAAAGATATCATTTATAAATTCACCATCATTTGTCTTACATATGGCGCATATATATGAAATTAATAAAATTCGTAATTGAACTCTTAAAATACGATTTTGCTTTCTGAAAATTCCCAATGACACTATTTTTTTTTTAAATAACTTTTGTGTCTTTTAGACGTATGTGAAACTCGAAAAGGAAGCTTGAATAGTATTCTCACGTATTCTATAAACCGACAAAGTTATATAACATTCTGTGAGTCTTTCCTTCAAAACTGCTTGGTTGAGTTCCTTTGAAGCATTTATAGAACCTTTCTGATTGGAAAATTTTTGGAAGATAATTAAAATACATTTTTTTTAATCATTTATTAATTTTGTTTTATTGAGTTGAAAATTATATCATAAAGCACCATATGTTTTTTCTTAAATCACACTTTAAAATTTTTCGGATCATCTTTCGATTAATTTCGCGAAAAAATAAAACAAATCTGCGGCTGAGAACAAACAAAATATTTCAATTTCACCTGAGATTTCTTCACAACATTACGTACTTTCATCAGGTGATAAATTATGCGGCATGCCGTTCCTGGTGATTGGAGGGATGAATTTCGTCCTTTATTGTTCCCAGAGGATGTGAAATTACAAATTTTTCCACAGAAAACATTCCATTGTTGACATTTCGGTCGATTGAGAGGCGACTGACTGTTGTAAGCCAATTTTTCGACCGAATAACTTTTATAAAACTTTTACAGCGTATGAAAGTTTTAGTTTCTTATAAACGGTTTATAGACGCCACGAAAAGTAATTTATTTGCATGTTTAAAACCTAAGCCACTTGTAATGACCGTATAAGAACACGAATACTAGGAATTAGTTTGAAAGAGCTTTTAAAAATCTGAACAGGTTCATAGGAAGGTATACTAAACATTTTCAAATCGTTTAACTTTTCAAGTATAAAAATGATTTATAGGGAACTCAAAGTGCCTAATAAAAATCAAATCTCAAAAGTTTAATCTATTATATAAAATTCTCTTGTAACGGTGTTTGTAGTACTACTCCTCCGAATTGACCCAACCGATTCAAATGAAATTATTTTTAGAATATTCTGTGGGCATGCGAATCGGTTTATATCGAATAAAAACAACAAAAAGTCGCATTAATTGCCGTAATCATTAAATTTGTAATAAATTGAATCAAATTAAAGTCATGGCCTTCAATTTTTTCGAGATTTTCTTTACTTTGGGCGTCGGGCGGGCGGTTTGTTTTTCGTCTCTATGGTCAAGGCGTCGCAAGCAAACGTCGTAGGATGTTAGTAACTATGGCATAGCATACTGTTTTGTAGGAATATTTGGGCGCGCATTTCTCAACCAAGCATAATTTCGATGCATGTGGTGACCACATGAAGCCTAGATGTGTTTTTTCTTCTTGATTCCAAGATCATTTTTACAGCACAGAGTAATTAATGACGCCTAGATGTGACCCAGATTGATATTTTGCCGATCAAATCAAAACCATTTAAACTATTTGAAAAAATTAAACTTTAATTCGTGTTATTTAAAGAAGGAATTGTTGTCTGAAAAATATGAATTTAGTACTAATGCATGTGAAATACAGACCCCGTTCGTTTTTGGCAACATTCGATTTTGGCAACATTCGATTTTGGCAACATCCGAACGGTTTTTAGAAGCGACATTACCTTTTAGTTTTCTCTATAACAGGACCAACATAATTTAGACAAACACCAAACATACGTTTTTACGTTCAGAAATGGTGATAGAATACAACAACAAAAACAAAAGTTTTTTTAGAAAGTTACAAAGTATTCAAAAATTACAAAAAATTTGAAAAATAAAAAAAAATCAAAATCAAATACAATAAAAAGACTAAAAATGACAAAGTCAACTGAAAAATGATGAAGTACGACAAAAACAGCAAAAATGACAAAAAAAACAAAGAAATGCATCAAACCATGAGAAAAAAAAAACTATAAAAATTCTAAAAACGGTCGGAAATTGCCTTAAAATTACGTAAATGATAATAAAAATAGTTATTTACGGACATTTGAAAAAAAAAAGTGGAAAGATTTGGTTTATAATCCAATACGCATAGAAACATGTTTCAAACATGCACAAATGTGCTGTACTGAAGGTGTATCAAGCGCCTTTAAATTTACAGAACAACCACAAAATCCGTTGAAAATCAACATACACATGAACTGTACAAGAGCCTGTCCTTTAAAATGGATTATACAGGATTGATGTTTATGAAAAGAAGTACAAACGTTCAACGTTGACAAAAATGTATACATTATTTCTTAATTTATAAAAGGTAGGGCCCAAATAAACAACCTGACTAAATAAACTTATCTTTTTTTTAAATCGTTCACTGAATATCTGTTTACAGGTTCCCTGTTTGTTTACACAGAATTCAAGTACGGACTTAACATTAACGTGTGTTTTTGTATAACATATATTGGCTACATAGAAGAGACTTTAGATCCGCTTTTTTGTTGAATTTTTTTTTTGTTATTAATATTCCAGAAGTATAATTGTTTTGGTAGCAGAAGCAGAATTTTTTTAATAAGTTTTTATTACGACCTGAAAGTGTTGAAAATAATATTAACTCCTGTCATTTCACACGGTGAAACAAGTGGCAACGCGCCTTTTACCATGAAATATATATTAATTTTTCTCTAAAATATACCAAATTATTAAATGTCTTTGTAAATGAAGGTCTTATGGTAAAACAGTATTCAGTGAAATTGAAGTACCAACCATTATTTTATTCTGGAGAAAAACTGCAGATATATTAATGAACGGTGATAAAAAAGACAAACAGGAACAAGTATTAAATTCATTTTAAAGTCTTTTCTTTTTGAAAGAATATGAAAGATGAACTGTGATGATATCCATTTGCACTTGCCCCGATGTTTCTTTAATGAAAATAACAATTTATAATAAAAAATGACACTTAAATGTTTTTTTTAAGGTTTCGAGGTAGATTCACATGAAAATTTCCTGAAAATTGAATGAATTAATTCATCGTAGCCTTAACAGATTGGTCCTTTTTTATATAATTTTAATTTCCAGTTGAATGTTATTGAATCTTGAAAATATCACATATTCTTAAATGAAATCGCAGATCATCTTCAACACTGTTCAGGAAAATTTTAAATCAGACAACAATAATTTAAATTGGCAGGTGTGTCTTTTAGGATAAAAAAGAAAATATAAATGCTGTAATTCAGTTGAATGGCAAAAAATGTAAACAAATTTTTTCTCATTTCAAAACCAATCGTTTAATTGATTTATTGGGTTAATGTTCAAAGGAATTTAATTTGCATTCTTTGCTCGAACAAATGAAAAAAATGGATGAACTTTTATTTTTGGGCATGATTTTGATGAAAATATGGATATTAATAACAACTGCTTCCAAGGGTGAGGATAGTGAACAAAAATCTGCTTGAAAATGATTTTTAAAAAATTTTCTCAAATGTTTATTTTTTCTTCAGTTCTTAAAAATAGACCATCTAAAGCTAAATATTCGGGAGCTAAAAGTGCTGCGCTAGGCAGAATGTTGGGAAAATACTCCAAAAATTGTGCGATATTCAAAATTCTTCTTCCATAAAGTTTCATATGCAATAAATTCCAATAAATGAGAAACTTTTAATTTCGATTTCAACCTTAAAGTGAACTCGAGCAAAGCGGAGTAAATCAACTAAATGGTATACAATAAATGAAACATAGATATAATCAACATATGTTTATTTAGCATCCAAATCAAAGAAATGTAAATGAAAAGTATTCATGTAAAATGCATGTAAGATTGATTGGAGCAAATGTTTTGATAATTTATGAAAAGACCCGTAGAATTGAGTTGAAGTTCTTAGATTTGATTCCGAGATAATTAGGCGGAACAATTCGAACAACCGGAAAATATGGATGTGTAAAAAAAACTAGGACATGTTCAAGAAAGCGAGACGATTAACAACTCAAGATTTGATGCTTTTTTAAAGAGTCAAACAGCAAAGAAAAAATGGAAATTAGACGCCAAGTTTAACATGGTAAGACGAAGTTTACCGGGTCTGCTAGTGTTGATATATAAGTTGGATATATAATGCGCATGTAGGTAGATGTCCTAGAGACTAGTTTTAAAAAGGTTAACATTAAATGCTTTTTTAGCCAATAAAGGATATTATACGTCGTTTATAAATTAGCGTTCGAATATTATAAAACCAATCTGAATTTTGTGTGTTACTTTGATCTGGTCTTTGCGAAATAAACTTGACGAGACTACTTTTTCCTAGTTTTGTTAGTGTGTTTCCCAATGATGAAATTTCTCTAAGAAATCTATAATATCGTTTGTTTCTTAATAGTTAATTGACCATTGGGAAACAAATTGAAAAGCTTTGTTGTAGTTTCAGTTTCTCCCATCATGCTTTGATTATAAAACTTCTATTCTATCATGATCTCCGAATGTATGCAGATGACTGAGTTGTTCAAAAGGAAGTGGAAATGGCTTTTTTTGACAATCATTCATAAATTGGATGGAAACGTGAAATGTGAACATTTCATAGAAAATTATTTCATTTTCATCCAATCACGTTGACATTTTTGAGCACAAATGGACTAAATGTGCAAATATAAATTAACTTTTTAAATATCATTCCCTTCTACACGTTTCTGAAATTTTCGAGTATATTTAAATAAAATTGGATACACAAACTGGAGCATCACATTTCACGTAAAATTACATACAATACAGACACAAACGCTTGAAGCCATCAATTTTCGAAGACATTATTTTTTAAAGAATGAAAAATAATTTTTGTAAATTGATTTTCGGCATATCGGTGAAAGTGTATATTCTTGGAGAAAGAATATCAGAAATGTAAATTTATAAAGATGGATAGAAAAGCTAGGAGAAAATTTACAGAATTAACTTCTCCTAAATAATGAAATGTTGCGGGGTAAAGTATGGTGTACGTTAATAAGTTTTCCTCGCAAAATGCTCTTTCGCTCTTTTCAACATCTGTTAATTTTCTCCTAGCTTTTCTATCCATCTTAATCAATTTTTGTTTCTACGTTTCTACGACGGGGTATAAAAACTCCAAAAAAAGCTACGTCATTTATGGATGTTCCTTTAACTTATCTTAAAAATAAAAAATAATTTTACATCTTTATTTAAATAGATGTAAAACTTGATGTACTAACACAATCAAAACGTTGCTTTTAATTTTAAGTTGTTTTAAACTTTACATCAGAAATCAGGGGATTTTTTCAGTGAAAGGATTGATTTTTTTTTGTTCGTATGAAATTGCATGTACTGTATTTATAAGTCTTTCCAAAAATAACCATCTTTCACTATACACTCCAAAAATTCGCTCTTTATCCAGCACTATTCACAAAAAAACGGGTAACGGGTTCTTGAAAAAAAAAAACACAACCGCATTTATCATTTTTTTTTTAGCAAAAATGAAACAAGATTTTAAAAACAAACCTTGTATTCAAATCAGGCAGCATGTTGAACAACATACACTTTCTACGAAACTTACTCAATGCTCGGCAGTTGAATCCCTTCGGTCGAAGATAGATTTCCACCATATTCCAGCAGTCGTCCGACAACAACTAGTTCACTACTAGCAAATTGAGCTTTGCGATTCCAAAAGAAAATAATTCCGCAAACAAAACAAATCATTCCAGTCAGAGTTTAGAACATCGATTCATTGAGAAATAAGATACAGCGAAGCAAAGACAAAATTGTATGTCCTTGTTTAAAGTAAGATTTTATTACTACCGGAAAATCAGGGATACTTTCTTGACAATTTCAAAAATTAAAGCAGCGTTTAAATACTGAAACGTTGTCACATACTATAAGTAATTTAAATTTAAGTTTTTTTTTGAGATTTTTTTTAAATACGGAATCAACTACAGACAATCTGGAAAACTAAATTTATTAAATATTGAAAAATTAAGAAACGAGAATAAATTACCTACACAATAAATCCTATATCATAAAAATCTGTCAACATGTGAGGAAACAGAAACGACAACAAATTTCCTAAAAACGGATATTTTGTTAACGGCTTTAGAGGGTCAAAGCTACGCTCATGAAATTTGCATGTAAGTTAAACGATGTTGAATCAGATTTTTTAAATTCTGGCTGTGTAGAAAATTGTATACAAAACCAACTTTTGTTTCTGAATCTAGGATTTTATCACACCTTGAACGATTTTTCTCCAGGCACACTCATTGGATGGCCCAATCAGTCTGCCCTGATGACGGCATCGTGGGGAAACAAACTCCCATTCTTTTGATTATTTTTTCAAAAATTTCCTCTCAATTCAAATCGGATGCTGCCAACGATGAGACTGCCACTGCTGCTGCTGCTGATGATGATGCTGGTGCTTCCCGTTTGCCTCCTAACTAAAGCCGAATGAATGTGACACACAGTGCATCGGGAGAGATTTGAATTAATGGAAACAATTCATAATTGAGAGGAATTTCCATTCATTCAGGTCTCGTTGTTTATTCAATTCTCGTCCATATATGCGTCCACATGTACCTATGTTTGCAGCTATAGCTGGATGGTTTATTTTTTTTATGTTTGGAATATGGAACTTCGGTGTCCCGTGCATTGTCATATGGTGGGACGATTTTTTTGAAAAGGGGAGTAGAAGGGTCCATATTTTGATCTAGCGCAATGGGTGAGCTTTGACGACGACCATATTGCATATTGTCGCGTATCCTGTCACTCGTCACTGACAGCCCCATACGGCGACGATGGCGATGCAATCAGCATACATTGAAGGGATTCCGAAAGGGTACTTGAGCCATTGTCGTGCTGAGGGCGCACTTGAAGGAATGAGAGAATCCGGTGGTGGTTTTCCATAGGTCATGGAACCGAATTCCAGCCTGGATCGATTCCGGACTCCGAACTCGAATTTTGCACCGGCCCCGGATTCAACAGGGAAAATTTTACCTTAAGCAGGAATTCTTGAAAATCTTACCACATCACTTCTCGTCGGTCTAGACTGTGAAACTTAACTCATCAACAATTCACGAATTCTGCTGATTCCATTGCATTTCTCGTTTTCGTTCTGGTTCAGCTGGATAGGATGAATGAAGGGAAGCTTCGGTCGGAACAAAACGAGCGAGCCAAACTAACCCAAATAAAACGGCACTCTGTTGTAGATTCGAGAAAATATTTTAAGCGTAGTATGACTCAAACAACAGACACTGATTCGCCTCAAGTGGTTGTGTTGTTTGAGATTACCCGGAGATCTCGGGTGAATTCCCTTTGCATAGCAATGCGGGAAGATGGCAGCACAGCACGAAATCAAGGGTAAAGGAGCTGACAACGGACGTTTCGCTACTAGCTCTGGACCAAGAGTCACAGATTCCATCGTTCGTAAAAGAAATATTAGTAAACAGAGCCAACAAAGCATGAGTCCATCAGTTTTAGCTTCCATGTTCCGTAGACGGTCGTTCGGATAAAACTATGTAGAAACACTAGGTATCACATGATGGCAAATGAACGGGCGGCGGACAATTCTAGACTCAACGCTGCTGCTTGGCTAGTGGTTTTCTTCGAATGCTGGCGCTCCGTTTTCGCTTCCAAGGGAACTTTGTCTCCGGGAATTTTCTTCTCGGCGGCGATTTTCATACTTTCGCACCATTCCGGCGCACACATACCAGAAGTATTATGACACACTCACCCAAACGATCATTGGTAACAACTCTCTGAGTACGCGTAGTCTTAAACGGCACAACGAAAAAAAAACCCTTATCATTTTCGATTGCGACCATGAGTAAGTTTTGATTTCGGGTGTGGTGAAGCAACTTATTACCGACTTTGGATGCTTGTGTTTTTTGAAAGGGCAAAATAAACAAACAGTCTCTGAAAGGCGCAAGAATAAAAAAAAACCAGCTTGTGTCATACTGATGGTGATGTTTCTTTTCCTCAATCGATTTGTGTATGAGATTTTAATTGAATCAACAAACTAACTAGTCAGAGGTCAATAATCGACGAAAATGAGATTGGGTGCCGATTTCAAAAATCATTGCTTCAGCTCCAAACTCTACTGCTTACCTAAAGTCGATGCGTAGAAAATAAAAATGATAACCTTGTTCGGGACACGCGAAACAACTGAATATCAGCTCATCGGAAAGTGGTACAAAGTGATAAGAAAAATTCTGTCTGAAATTTGGTAGGTGTGCCAGTTTTTAAATTTTATTTTATTTGTAGACGATTGAAGATTAAATCTCAACATCATTCAGATTACATCTCTTCGAAATTCCCCTTTTACATTATGTTCCACATAAGGTCAATCGTTTGAGAGGTTTTGAAGTAATGTCAAATATGAGTACTTGTATGGAAGCCCTCCTTTTTCTTCCCATCTCTCAAGAGGAGGATACTGTCAAAGGTGACCACGTTAATCTTGCGGTACGGAGTGGCGGCCTGGAGGCAAGCCCTGGAAAGATAGTGTTACCTGCAGAGACTTAGCTTTGTTCAGCGGCTGATGAACCAGGGTTATCAGTGGAAATCGGACCATCTCGTCCAAAGCCGCCTGCATAGTGGCGGGCGTCATGCCCTTCTCGGTTTTGTTAGAGGAGGATGTCTATTGCTACGACAGTAAAGACACGCCCAACGTACGAGATCTCGCCAATGCAATGAGGAATCGATGTTCAACTGGCATCAGCTGTGGAAAGGTGGACCCATCGTCTGATCCCGCACATCGGGAGCTGGATCGGAAGAAGACACGGTGAAGTGGACTTCCATATGATGCAATTCCTGACATGGATGCTTCATGGAGTACCAATATCTATAATTTTTAATTATAATACCGCGATCCTAACACGATGATTTCGAAAAAGCATTTGACCGACTGAACCACGAAAACATCTGGGCTGCTCTTAGACGACGAGGGGTCCCAGAGAAACTAGTCCATCTCATCGAAGCACAATACGAGGCATTTTCGTGCAAGGTCTTGCACGACGGTGTCTTGTCCGAACCAATCCCGGTAACTGCTGGAGTGAGACAAGGATGTATTTTGTCACCGCTGCTTTTTCTCATCGTAATGGATGAGATCTTGACTGGATCGATTGACTGTAGACCAAACCGAGGATTGCCGTGGAATCCTTCAACCATGGAGCAACTGAACGTCCTTGACCTGGCAGACGATATTGTTTTGCTCGCCCAAACACATCAAGACATGCAGAGCAAACTCGACGACCTCGCCTAAAGCTCCAAGGCAGCAGGTCTCAAAATCAAATCGATGGAAATCAACATAGAAAATCGTTCCAATTTCGTGGTAGCTGGACAACAGGTTGAGACAGTGGAGTGCTTCCAGTATCTTGGTAGCCAGATTACGCCTGATGTTGGTACCAAGAAGGACATCGAAACCCGGATCAGAAAAGCCCGATTTGCGTTTGCGAGTCTCCGAATCATCTGGCGCTCACGCCAGATCTCTCTACGAACTAAGATCCGAATCTTCAACTCAAACGTCAAATCCGTATTGCTGTACGGGTGTGAAACTTGGTGCACATATGCGGTGACGACGCGAAATCCAGATGGAATCCAGATGGGCATCGAAGAAGAGGCAGGCCCAAAAGCTCGTGGCGGCGAAGTCTAGCCGCTGAAATCCGCACAGTTGACGAGAAGCTTGGCTGGCAGCAAGTGAAGACGCTGGCTCAGGATCGCCAGCAGTGGAGATCTTTTATCTCAGCCATATGCGTCGGTCAATCGGCGCTGTACCCTTAGGTAGGTAGGTAGGATCCTAATACGGATGTAACATTGGCTACGAGGGCCAAAAGATCCCGGGAAATTATTCGTAATCGATTGGATTAAATTCGGGCGTAAAAAGTTGTCGTAAAAATCACGTTAGTGCAACCACAAAAAGTGTGGTTAAAATCTGCGAAAAATGGGTTCATTGCATCAAATTCTTCCTCCGTTTGACACAGCTACCGTCTCTGTTAGGTGAAAAAAGTAAAAAAGTTCCTTGGAAATCTTGTTGGATGTCAACAACGTAGCTCTGCCCAGCCGGAAGAGGTCTTATCTGCTGCATTATGGTGGATCGCAAGTACAGGACATTTATTACAACTTGCGCGATGATGCTGAACCTGAAATTTCTGAAGAATCCGATCACTACACAGTGGCTCTACAGTAACTCGATAATTATTTCCAGCTGATTCCAGCTTTAAATTCCGCAATATTGAACAGCTGCCAGACAAATCAATTGAAAAATTTGTTCTTCGTCTTTGCGAGCAAGGTAACCTTTGCGAGTATGGTGACCACCTGAAGCACGAAATCCAGGAGCAAATTTTCGAAAAGGGCATATCCGACGATCTGCGGTCCAGAATCTTGACGAAACAGGAAATGACCCTGGCTGAAACTGTTGAATTGGGTCGTTCTGGTGTGGAAGAAAAGGGCACATAAGTGAACGCTGTAAAATTTAGATATCGGAGTCCGGCAGATTTTCCAGTGGCCACAACGTACGACAAGTGGAAAATCGTTTTACCGAGCAGGAATCCGATGATTCGGATGCAGCATCTGGAAGCGACGAATCTGATGGAGAAGTTCAGTTCCTGTTTGCGACGGAACCTGACCTGGGTGAAAAAATGATATGTTCCCTTGGCGGAATAAAAGTGCTTTTTATTGTGGATTCAGGCGCAGGAGTGAATGTGATAAATCGTGACACGTGGGAACATTTGAAAAAGTGCAGTGTTCGTGTGAGCTACCAAACAAATAAGCTAAAGAAAGCTCTTAAAGCCTATGGGAATCATCATATCCAGGTTTTTGGAAGGTTTTCTTCTGCCATTGCTACGAAGAATCGGTCGGTTGAAGCTTATATGTATGTATTAGAAGGCAACGGTGTTTCTCTGCTGGGAATAAAAACTTTAAAAGAGTTGGGAATTTTGAACACTAATACGTGTGTTTGGTTTCTTGAAGATCAAGAGAAAGTTGGGAAATTAATTGGGGTAGAAGAAGCAAAGCTTACCATAGACACAAGTGTAAAACCCGTCCAGCAAACTCAATGCCACATTCCCATTCCCTTGCGAGAGAAAACTGAGCACGAAATCCAAAAACTGCTTAAGCAGGACATTATAGAACCCGCTCCACGGGATTCTCCATGGATTTCTTGTCTAGTTGTCAGACCGAAATTGGGAACCCCATCAGAAGTTAGATTGTGTGTTTATATGAGGGATGCGAATAAAGCTGTAATTTCACAGCACCATCCTCTCCCGACATTTGATAGTGTTATTCCGTGTTTGAAAAATTGTCAGTGGTTTTTGGAATTGGACCTTAATAAGGCGTTCCATCAAAAAGCTTTGACAGAAGATTCGCGTGAGAGAACAACTTTTGCAACGCATAATAAGTTTTTTTGGTTACAAAAGACTCATATTTGGGCTTAATTGTGCCAGTGAAATATTCCAAAACGATATCGAGCGTATCTTGACTGGGATTTCCGGGTCGAAGGCCTTTCTGAAGCAGTAAAGTATGGATATACTTGGTCCTTTGCCATCGGGGAGATTAATTGCTGGTTTTAATCGATTTGTACAGCCGATACCGTTTAGTGGAAGTTTTGCGTCAAACAACAATCTCAAGTATTATTGATCGAATTCGCCCTATTTTCATGCGCTTGGGTTTGCCGGAAAAGCTCACCACAGACAATGGTTCAAATTTTTACAGTGTTGAATTGCAAAACTTTTGCAAGCAATATGGCATTCAATTACACCACATCACTCCCTACTGGCCTCAGGCCAACGGCGAAGTTGACGGGCAAAACCGCAGCATTTTGAAGTCGCTCAGAACATCTGCCATCAACGAGTCGGACTGGAAAAAAGATTTGGAAGAGCTGAACTACGTCTATTCTCTAAGACTACACCTAGGATTGGATCCCAAAATTTTCTCTGGGAAACAAAATATGTGACGGCGACATCAGAGCTAGAGATTAGGGGAGAGTGGGGATACTTGATCCCCTTTTCTTATTTTCACCATATCTTTTTGGAAAAATTTAGCAACTCGCCGTCTTGGACATTTTCTGACAGTTTGTAATTTCAAGTTTCTATGCTCCAAAAATTAGAACGATACTTGAACCCGTTGATGAACTAGAAGCATTTTCGTGGGAGTAAAAAAATTGCTATATTTCTGAAGTTAGGGGAGACTTGATCCCCTATTGAAGGAGACATGATCTTTTATTCAGGAAGCCCTAATCCTTGTATAAAAATCAAACAAAACCCCAAGATAGAATGTTAATTGACTATTTTGGTCATGTTTGTCCTCATTTCACAATTTATAGCAGACATAAGAAGAAAATTCTATAACTTGTCTCAACGCTAATAACATTGCATACTTAAAGGCGCTATTTTTATAATTAAAAGAAAATTAATTATTTTTGCTCTTTTCTTCAAACAATTGTTTGATAAATATTAGTTTTTGGATAAATATTAGTAATTTTGTAATCAGCAATCATAACGATCAATTCAGAAGAAGAATATGCCTTTTGGAAGAGGGATCAATTGTACCCAACTCTAGGGGATCAATTGTACCCATAATCAACATTTTAGAAAACTTTTTCTGAAAAAAGTTGAGAGTTTTCCATTGCTTTGAAAATATGGCATTATGAAGTTCATTTTACGCTCAAACGATTGATACATTGGAACAAATATTTTTTTCATAATTTTCCCATGTAAGGAACATTTTAAAGTGATGAAAAAAGATCTTCAAGCTACATTTTGTGAAATTTTTCAAACAAAGTTCAATTACTCATACAATAATTTCGTTGAAATTTTTTAAACTACAAGCATTGTTATTTTGCTCATTTTGGCACATTTTTCTAGAACATTTGATCTTTGTAAGACCACTTTTTGTAATACCAGTTTCGAGATATAGCTAAGGAATCAAGTATCCCCAGGGATCAAGTATCCTCATTCTCCCCTACAGCTACAAATACTCATCCAAGACCCACGATGAGCGTAATACTGGAGCCAAAGAATCCTCATTTGTATCCGGGGATAGTGTACTGATGAGGAACAACTCGAAACAGAACAAGTTGTTTAAGCCGTTTTTGCCGATTCCTTTAACTGTCGTTAAAAAAGAAGGTAGCCGTGTTGTAGTCGAAATTCCCAATGGTATTACGTATACTCGAAATTCATCACATTTGCGCAAGCTGATGGAGGAAGTGGGAAAACCACTGTCGGGGGTTACCCACGGGTAGAGAGGTTCCCGATGCCAGGCGAGCTTCTTGAGTCCAGGACAAGCTGCTCTCGATCTGGCACCCGACGGGCAGAAGACCAGACAACGGTCGGAGTAGACTGAACCCATCGATGTGAGGCTGTCGAGTAGAGTGCGTCCAATCTCACTGTTTGAAGCTACAAAGATAAGGCAACATCTTCTGCGTAGCGGATGCCGTGGGTAACCCGCTTTCATGCGTAGGGTGCTCCACTTTCGGGGATTATCTGAGTAGTGCGGTCACCACTTACCGAAGCTGCGGGGATAAGACTTGACTATCTTCGCAGTGGAAATCGTGTAAGAAACGTCTTACCACTTCCGCCGGCGTCTCAGAGACTCCCTTTTTTGGGCCTCAGGGCGGCACGCTTATCCACAAAACAAATCACAGGGAATATCAAATTGCATGCAAAGAAAACTCCCAAAATAACTGCGCTTCTCATAACTGTATATTACCAACTTTTTGCACTGCTGAACCTCCCACTTTACTTATGGCTATGATCTGACCTGGAGGGCCTAGCCCTTGCTGGTAATGCTGGTTGGTGGTACCACCGTCGACTTCCGTCCGCTCGAACCTTCCGGTAGACTTCCTCGGGTGGTCCTGGCCTGGGTCTCAAACGTTTTCCTTCGACTTCCGTGGTAGTTAGGTGACAGCTCAAAACGTGACTGCTTGTCCCGAGCTCAATATGGCGACGGAGCTGGGATGCTGAACACCGGTTGAGGTCACGCTGATTCGGGGCTTTAAGCCAAAGACAAAAGAGTCCTTTTGTAAGGACAAACGCTTGTTAGGGTAAGTTTCTGGGCGAGGGCAACGATGAGTTTTCGAATCACGGCTTACCTGGCGTCCTCTAGCAACACTTTCAATCGCTCTTCTTTTTAATTTTGTTTATGTGGTAACACCGGCACTAGGGTTTTGAGATGTGTGCACTTTGGTGATTTTTTGAAGAGTGGACGAGGATCAGCCAGTATACTCTGACCGGCCTTGAACCGATCGTTCGGGTCGTTGCCCTCGTCTTCGCGCCTTAACGAGTTAGTGGGCGTCGTCATCCAGGCGTCGCTACCACGGGCGTCGCTACCAAGGGTTGGATTGATGGCCATCTGGTGGTGAAGTTCTCAAGCTCGAACAATCTGGCAGCTGTGTTTGGCAGTAGGTGGCTAGGTCTGGTGAAGGCTTTGGGAGAGAAAACTAAACATGCAAATGACACTCACTGCGATATTGAAAAACTACATTTAACGCGACCAATCGGTGAAACCTCGTTGGAAGTGTCATCTGGCGCTTACAATCTTTGGGAAAGGGTTATTCCAGAATCGGGGAATACCCACGGGTAGAGTGGCTCTCGACGCAGGGTGAGCCATTCGAGTCGGAGTAGGATGACATCTTCGTCGGGAATCATCCGAGAAGTTGCGTTAAGTACCGCGCGTGTGCTGTGACAGACACGGGTCTAGGATAAGCTCAAGGATTGAAAAACTCATTCAAACGAGCGACGGAGCCTGCATCGCTCCGATTTTTGCTCATAAAAATGCCCTGGAACGCGAATGAGGTGTGAACGAGAATCTCATGTTCTCACGAATCAAGCCCGACCAAAACGATAACACGACCAAGGCTCCTGATTCCTTTTTGCCTTGCTTCCTTCTCCGCACACAAAATCTAGCATCAACCCGACGATTGCGTAGCAGCGAGCCGATTCATGAAACTTATTACCAACCCGCTCATGAGCCGTGTTAGTAATGGTATTATTCTTTCCCGTGGAAAAGTGTTCGTCCTTTTGCAAAGCTTAAGATTGAACAAACACTAACAGCAACAAAGATGACGCCAAGCCGTGTTGGCCAAAAGGAATCGAAAATAAGAAGAACAGTGTGTATACGGCCGGCACATCCAATCCATTTTGGTGATGTTATTATTCTTTTCAGGCAAATATGCCGAGCCAAAAGAATTGTTTGCTTCTTGCTAGTGCTGTTATTATTGCTTTCTACGAAAGAATGTTCGTCAATTTTTGAAGCTACGAGCTTGAAGGAACATCAAAAACATCTACAGCAACAGTGTGCACTTGTGTAGGCCAAGCCAATCTTTAAACGATCGGTGCCCGGACGTAACGGACGGTTTGTCTCTGAGAAGGACGAGCCGAAAGATTCTTAATTTTCTTTTTATCCTTCTTACTTTTTTCTTCTGAACTGGCGTACTTCTTTTCCTAAACAGACAGCAAGCTCGGTATCAAAATTCTCATGAACTAAATTCGAGTCTCTCGTGATCCCGTTTCTCAGACTCGCTCATGAATGTTTTTTAATACGAGCAGCATAGAAACCGTCGTCGTAGAATCGTTTTTGTTGCTGTTCGTGATTGTATTGAAAACAAACGAATAGCGAGCCGGCGGCGAAGCATTTTCGTGTGCGTTTCGAGGAGTGAGCGATTTTTATAGTCCTTGGATAAGCTGCTCTCGATCGGCACACGATGGGAATAAAGGTGGAAAACCTGGAATCCTGGAGATGAGAGGTCGGGCTTCGAGTCGTTAGAGGAGAGGTCAGGCCTCGACTACTTCCATTGGTGATATAATAGATACTAAAAATGTTTCTATAGTTGATCATGAGCCCTTTCTGCATTCAAAATTGGATTTTTGGTATAATTTGAGAAACCATGAAGATTATTAAACAAAGTAAAATTTCCAAATTTTGATTAACAAAACAATAGATCAATTATTAGAAAATTAGATTAAATCATCTTTGTAATCGAAGGTGTAGTATAGCAAACTGAGTCAGAAAGTTCTTGAAAAAAATCTACAGAAACTCATGTTGATAGTGTTTCAAAATCATGTTTTATGAATGTATTTTAGAGAAACCTGAACCTGTTGATCCATTAAAATGTTAATTTAGTTTGTGATCCAGGAGATTATTTGCTATGAAGAATAATTTCAAGAAAAAAGTAGTTCTTCTCTTCTCAATCGCTCTACACCCACAAATCAGACTCTACTCCAATAATCAACTCCTTGGAGGTGGAATTATCGGTTAAAGATTTGATGCCGCATGTGCAGGTTTTTAGATAAAAAAAATGTCTGGATTTATTCGGCCCGGATACGTGCGAGAAAAACTCTGGCAACCTTATCTAAGCTATAATGAATGCCATGCGCATGTCAAACAACTGTTATCATTTCAGTATCTTAGGAACAAATTTTTGAAAAGACATACACAGACAAACCAATTAGCGAAAAAAAAACATAGTAAAAAAACAATTAGAAGCGGTTGTATGACAAATTAAGGCACTAAAGGCTAAATATATGAATTAGAAAATGGTGGAACTATGTTCGTTACACGTACTCTGTGTGTTTATAAAATACAAAATATGTGAAACTAACATTGTGTTATTTCTTATACTTCATTTTCACAGAATTTCCAACTGTTTTTTTAAGTTGAAAATAAATGAAGAGTTTAGAGTTTGTTCATAGTTTTCCTCATTATTTCGTCCTGTCTGATCCATAAAATATATCACTTGAATTCTACCTTAAACCCGCTTGACTGATGAGCCTATGTTTTTTTCCAAACATATTTTCGGGTCGAGGGCATGCGATGTCACCAGAAAGATTTGGTTATGCTAATTAAAGGTTGTTCCACAATCACTCATCACGTCGAGGCTTACCAACATTCACCAACATATGTTCAACAATGCAATAATGAAGGCACGAAAAAAAAAAAGAAATCTGACGTAATTATCATGCTCGAAATTTCATCGGCACGTCGCGCTCGGGGTCAGCCTTTCCGGGACTCCTGACTGGAGGATTCTTTGCCCGTTCCTTTGTCAGCATTACCGAATGATCGATGATAAGTATCCATATGCGTATATGTCATTGTGAGCAAACGTAGTATAAATGGGCAAGTAACTAAGTTTTGTGCAGAACCGGATAGGGTATCAAAAATCAACGGGTTGAAACTATAGTGTAGGGAGTCCCGTTTTTATGCAGAAGCTATTTGAGTTCTATAAATTGACCTGATTAAATTTCGAAAGTTCCGTGAGTCTTATTCAGTACCGTTACCCTATTCACTGGTTACTTGAATTGTCATTTAAAAAACACAATTCAACAGTCAAAAGGGCAACTGCACATTGGGGTCACCTACACGCTGCGGAAAGAAGTTGAATCGAAGAATTTTCGTTGTTTTGCTTTTGTTTACGTATCGTGTTTTCATATCGTGGGCGCACGTGTAGGGTTCGATGTCCTAATATCGTTGAAATCAGAATGAATTTAAATAAAAATATAGTAGCAACCTATCAAACTTTGATTGAAGAATAAGCCAACAGCCAATGTTTTTATCATTTCGACCATTCATTTTATGTAGCCGTAATTACAGTTTTGCTTTTTTTAGTTTAATGAATAACTCATACAGACAACTTGACATTTCCGAAAAAAATTGTTTTAAAATAACTCAAGCAGATATTGATCACTTGTCCATAGTGTCCAAGAAAGCAGTAGTTAGAAGCTATACATTACACAGAAGGATATATTTTTTTTGAAATTTTCTAACATTATGACCACAACAATTGTAAAAAAGTGGAGTGAAAACCGTACTTTTCAATCAATGTACCGTCAAAGTTGCTTAAGTCATAACAGATAAATTTTGAAAAAGAGGTTGGACAGTTAACACATTTTTGCATTTTTAGATTTTTGAAGTCTGAAACATAGAATTTTTGACAATTTTTTTGTCAATTTGAAATTTTGCAGATGTTCTTGCACTAGATTACAACTTTCGAATGGATTTCGTGTATATTACAAAAGATACGCAATAAATTTATATTTACCAAAAAGGAAGTTTCATATCGTTTCTAGAGGTGTCATTATATAAGCGCTGCAATACTTTGTAAAAAAATATTTTTAATCGGTTGAAAATCAAAAAAGATATATTGGATTTAGTCAGAAGTGTAAAATAGACACTCCAGGAATTGTTAAGGGTAAAAATTTCTGGGACGGTTGAGGGTTTATATTTAACACAATTTACACATCGATTGTATGAGCTTGTTGTATCAGCAGTTTACAGTTTCCTCAAAAAAAGTATACAGGGATGTTTTTATGCAAGAAAAATATCAAAATCAACTTTGATCACATTTTTGAACTGATCAAAAGCTTTAAATAAAGAATCAAAAACTTTACGCATGAGGTTAACCCCCTCTGAGGGACCAGAAAAAGAAAGCGAGATATTTTTCTTTACTCCAAAATTTTAAATTCTTCATCAAAGGTTGATGATTGTAATTCTATAGTAACAATTTTGACTCAGAACCAGGGCCGCATTTAGCCATCGGAGGGCCCGGGGCAATTTTTCTCGGGGGGCCCCTCTATGATCCGATTTTTTTTCAAATGCTATCTCAGAGAATAAAATATTTTAAACGTGTCAAAGAACTGGATATAAGCTCAGTTTACTGTCTTCAAATATCCATGTTGTCTGCGAAGAAGATAGTTTCTGGCACCTTCAAATAAAAATTATTAATTAATCAGGTGCAAACATTGCGGAAGAGTTTAGACATTTTTAAACAATACAAATTCTGATTTGAGCTGCAAAATGCTTAATTAATTTTTCAAATTTTTCTATGCCCTTATCACCATATTTAAATGATTTTAATTTCATCATTGATCGTCTGGTTTGTGATTCATCGAAAGATATTAACCTCATGACAATTGGGAAGTATCATGATGATTTCAAACAGTAAATATAAAAAAAATAAACAAAATAATTAAATTGAAATTCCATAGAAATACAGATATAAGAGTTTAAGAATTCAAGACTTAAAATCAGGTTAGGATCAGAACCACAATTCAGTGTCTCAAATCTTTAATCATAATTTCAAATAAAGTTTTGAGAAACAAAATATGAATTCAATTAAAAAAAAGAGATTCAAAGTCACAATCAGAGCCAAAGCAGAAATTGCACCAAATGTGAGTTTCAATTTTATATCTTTAAACACAAAAAAAAAGTTTTCATGAAATGTATATGAATATGATTCACATCAGATAAAAAAAATTGTTATCAAATTGTTATTCAATTAATTGAATCTGGAAAAAGATAACATTAAAAACATAGAAAAATTCATGTTAAGAGAATCACTCAATGATATTTGCAACTTAACTATGAGATCATTTTTATGATAATTTGAGAGTGATCAAATGGAAAATGATATGCTGATTTCAGGACCTGTAGATGATAAAATTTTGGTTAAATCAGTTGAAAATATCTCACTACTAATTTCAAGTCTTAGACAGGAATTGGGATGGAAATTCAATAAAGAAACTTTGTACTGTTGATTGATCCAATTTAGGCAACTACAAAATTTCTTAAAAGATTTTATTTTTGAAAATTTGGAGGGAAAAGGGGTGAGCATTTTTAAACCATCGGAAATATCAATAATTATGTTCGAAAAGTGAAAAGTAATAACAATATCCGGTATTAACCCGGATACTGCCCGGGTAAGATTCTGATATGCTGATCATAGAGTTTCTCTGTTCTCTCTTTGCACTGTGAGCCAGTTTTGGCGAAATTAGCTGCTATTTTAGTGCAGTAAGCATTACTTTTCTTTTTCTTAAATTTCCCTGAAATGCTATTTTGAAATCGTCGTTCAAATTTGGTTTTGCTTTACATTCCAAATTCGATTCATGGTTTTTGATACTCATATGCAATATTTCAATATTTCGATGAAAACTTTCTGGATGTGAAAACAGGGCACCATTCCGAGTTTTCGTTGCATATTCAGATTCGGAGTTCTTTAACTTTATTCTTATGCATATTTCAATCATAACAAAGCTTTAAATGGCAATCCAGAATTGAAAGCTCAGAATCAGATTATTCGAAATTTATTTTTATTTAGTTTAGATTCTCAAATCGGAATTTTTTCAAATAATTTAAATAATAATAAATAAGGATTTAAATCAAGGATTCATGACTGAGGGCTTTGAAACAAATTTTAATTCTTGGCTTATGTTTTGAATTCTGATCTTGAGTCTGAATTCAGAAATCTTTTTTCGTGCATTTCAGAAACCACTTTGAAATTCTAAATCATACCCAGAATTTGAATTCTGAATTCAGGTTCAGAATTCAGATTCAGAATTAATATACAAAGCTAAGATTCAGATTTACGATCAAATTCATAAATTAAGGACCGTGAAAAAAATTCAAGCCGAAAAATACCAATATTTAACATTCTATATCTCTGAAATCACTGGACCAAATTTTACAAATTTATTATCTCTGGAGTGCCAAAACTGTTGTGTTTCATTTTGTGGAATATATTTAAAGATTAAAATTTTAACATTTGAGTAATGCTTCTGAATGTAAAACATTCTCGCAACAGATAAAACGAGATATCTTCACATGTGTTAAAATTATCAAAATGACTAGGGTAGGTGTTTCTCATTTGGCATGTGTACCTAATGTTAACATACTTTTCAATTTTGACTGTTTATGACGTTATTTTTCACTTATCAAAATTATAAAAAAAAATTATAATGTAACGGATCATGTGAACTTTCATTTTACAAAAAAATTTGTTTTCTAACTGACAGGATTTTCCGTAAAATCCAGTTTGTTTCAAAGTATGTCCAAATAGAGAATTGTTAGCAAATTTCTTAAAAAACACCTGTTCAGAAATGGAAGATTAAAACTGAATTTGTCAACCGATTTTTTTTGAAATTGTTTTCTATCATGATTTAAGTAACAAGTATGTTAGAACCATGTTTTTATCGTGTAAAAGCTGAAAAAAGCATATGTCCACAATTAGGAACACTATTTTCAACGTGTTCCTAATTATGGACATAGTCAAAGTTTTCCAAACTGTATCAAAGTCATAGAATGTGTTTGAGTTAAATTTGATTGATTGAATTGTGTTTTAACTTAATTTTCAACGATGTGTTAAAATAAACTGTTTTGAGCTAATAAAACATGATTTTTTTTTACTTCAGTGTATCTCAAAGCTAAAAATGTTGAAAAATTATTTTCGCCAAGTTGTAAAGAACGCACCTTTCGCGACAGAGAAGGAAACCATCAAATTACAGAGAGCTTCTCAACGAGAGCAGATTCGAAAGGAAAAATAAAAAAAAAAAATCTCAATAAAATACGTTGTATACCGTCATCTGGAGCATCATGCAACACTTTTCAACTTCAATGGCTTCTAAAAACCTAATGTCCACAGAAAATCCTACCATTTGTACATTAAAAGTTTTAAGGTTAAAGAGACATCAAACTAACGTAGTCAGAAAAATAATTGGTTATTTTTAAATTTACAAAACATTCGATTTTCACCCTACTAAGAAAAAGGGGTAAGTTGCAAAAACCTTTGTTTTTAATGAAAAATCAAAAAAAAGTTTGAATAGTTATAATTTTTGACATATTTGTGATGTCGTTACGCATAAAGCACGATCTGCAGTTATTTTTGATTTTGTTAGAATTAAAGTTTATATTTTTTTTTCTGTCAAAGATTTTTTTTTTAAAGAAAGCATAAGGGTGCTGTGCTGTATACATTCAGGGATAAAAAATACTACAATTTTACATCATATTCAAGCATATGGAAACAACATTTAAACCACTGATCATACTGACTGATCACCCGATTTCGTGTGTTGGATAATTTTTCCAACAGTACGCAATGTCGATTCCAGAGTGCGCATATATTGATTGGAAGAAATGCTATCCCAGTTAGAAAATGCCACCCAACTTTCAAAAAAATAGAGGCAATTTCTACGATAAAATCGGGCTAAACAGGTACATTTTTTCTATAGAGAATTTTTTTGTAAAATTTTGCAGGTTCGCCACCTACCGTCGGTATTGCGAACCTGCAAAATTTGACAAAAACATTAGCCACAAAATATCCGAATTTTTGTTCTAAGTGGCATGTCAGTGTGATCAGTGTTTAAACTGTGAATCATTGATTTGCATGTTGATGCATTTTAGCCATGACTGGTAACGGAATTTTAAATTTTTTTTAATGAAATGATTGTCCTAAAAATATTTATACACCAACAGTGTTGATATAGGATAATAAAATCAATATAGAGTTTGTAGGTAATTTGTCACATATTGTAAAGTTTTTACAGCATCAAAAATGCAAAAATTTCGATTTTTCAAATTTTCTATGAGAATCAAAAACTTTAACAAACTATCTCACAATGTGAGAAACTATGGCATCATCATTTTGTTATCATTAAATGATAATTATATTCCATTATATTAAAATAAAAGTTAAATAAATGTTGTGGTACACAAATGTTGCATCGAACCATGCTGTTGTATGATGCTCTATTTGACTGTACTTTTTTGTGTCCATTACGATGAATTTTCTACTTTTTGAAACATAATATATGTATCCATTAGAAAAGTAAAAGTTTGAATTTCAAAAAGCTCAACATCCACTTCTTTATTCAAAACTAGCGTAAAGGAATATTGTGTAGGATTTAAATAGTCCTTATTTCTCTATTCATATTCCAAAAACGTTGTAAACTTTTTAAAAAGGTGAGTTTTGAGATTTTTCTCATTAAAGTATTAAAAAAACAGACCCATATGCAAGTCAGGAACAAATAGTGTAATATTGGGTACGCTGATATATTTTTCCTCATATGTTAACTTTAGGAACACCCATATGTTAACATTAGGAACAATTAGTGCCATATTAGGAACATTGACACACTTTATAAAACATGATATTTTTCGTAAATTAAGGCTTGAAATGATTATTTCAGAGCAAAACAGAGTTCAGAAAAAAATTTGGAACTTAGTTATCAAAAAATTGTATATCTAAGTATTAAAGGTTCGGCGTAATAATATCAAATCTAAAAACCTCTGACAAAATATAGCGAAATTAGGCTCACTTACCCTATCTCTTTGAGAATTAAAATCAATTTCAGCGTTCCCGGGAATCGGGAAATCTGACGATCCTTTTCCCGGGAACTCTAGTAATTCCGGGAAAAATTGGAAATGAAGAATGAAAATGAAGGTAGTTTAAAATTTTCAGGCAGTAGTATTGCAAAACATTTCAAACTTTTTAATTGCCTCAAAAATTCAATTTGCAATTACAAAACTCATTAAATACAAAAAAAAACTAAGTATTTAAACCGATAAACTTGGCTGATTCTTGCTGCAAAAATTTAAAATAATCGAGAAAGATTTTCCACTATCCATAGAAGAAGGTTAGCTGAACTTCAGGTTATTCGTCAAATCTTGTAATTTATCAGAGAACTATTCTTTAATTTCAGTAAATGTCATTTTTTAACTGATGATTGTGTTTCTGTTAACAGTTTTCGTAGCGTTTCTTTATGGGAATTGTTTGTATTTATAATAGGATCTTTGTCGTTTTTCACTTTAAAACCAAGTTTTCGATCAAAAAAATTTATAATTTAAAATTCAATGTATTAAACAGTCTTAGGAAGAAAAAAAATGTTTCTCTAAGCCATATATCAAAGTAGAACTACCATTTTCCTTGCTCAATCTTATCCATTTTTCCAATTTAGATCGTGTCAATTTTTAATAATTTAGCACTGTTTATTGACTTGCGGAACTCCCAGGATTCAAGAATTCTCGATTTTTTTTATTCCCGGGATTTCCCTGTCGGAAAATCCCAAGTAAGACCCTCTAATGGAAATTCCGAAAATATAGTAGAATTTGTGATTATTTTACAAATTTTGTTTTGTAATGAAAAGTTAATTTTATTTATATAAAAATTCTCTAAAGTGTTTCAATTGAAAAATTGATTTTTAATAATTTGCTTATAAAGAAACATTTAATCTTCCGTAAAAAAATTAACCGAGAATTCTGTTTTAAGGTGTGTAAATCAACACTAATCTTAAATCTAAAACTTGGATCGAGTTTGGTAGAATCAGATTTGAATCGCAGAAGTTAAATTAAAGGGAAAAAATTGATTCCATGATCAATTCAAATTAGCTAGAGTTTTTTTGAGCAAATTCTTTGGTGATTTAACTCATATTCAGGTTTTGAAACCTGGTTCTGAATTTCAAAGAATCAAAATTCATGTTAATTGTTCAATTTATGTTCCGAAATAAAAAATTAAAGCTATAGGAATAATACAAAGACTGTTTTTCTAAGAGTTCAGTACTAAAATTCAGCTCAGCATTCCAGCATTTTTGTTCAGGAAGCAAATTTCAGAATCTTAGCGAATCAGAAATCAAAACTGAAGTTCAGAATTCAGAATTGGAGTCCAAAATTCAGATTTAAAATTCGTTTTAACTATCTACTGCATATATGAGCCCATATAATGTTCTCAATGTTTTTTTTTTTCAAAAATTTTCAGCTTAATTCGAAAAGAATTCAAGCAATTTGAATGCATCAAAATTTCAATAACCAAATATAAAACCTTGATTTTTTTCAGTTCCATCATATTTCTTAGATTATTTTTAAAAAAATGAGTTTTTTTGACATAAATTGCTTTGTTAGAGGTCAATAAAGTTATTTCCATTGAAAAAAAAATTTCGTTCCACAGATTCAAAGTTTATGCAGTAGAGTCATCCATCCGTTAAAGTTAAAAAAAAAACAATCAAATTTGAATACAAAAGAGTATTGTAACAAAAATTACAAGTTGTTTTAAACCAAAGGAATTAAATTTAAGTTTTTTTGTGGTCCAGATATAAAGTGCATATTTTTAAAAATAAGTTAAAGTTTATTCGCAAACTTCAAGTGTGTGAAATCATACTCAGAATGATCATGTTTCAATGATAAAACGCATGATCTAAAGATGATTTTTTAATAAACTTGTTGATATTTCAAATTCAGGGTGTTTCAAGAATTCTTTACAAAAATCGCTTTTCATATAGGAAAAATAGTTTATTTATATTGAATTCAAACCACAATTTTAAAACTCTCGACTCAAATCTTAAAAAATGGAAACACTTTAACAGCTAGGTGATAAATGTTTAATTGACTTGCCTTAAAACATTGAGGATTTTCCATCGAATTTTCCGAAACAAATCAAACAAATTTCCCTTTTTTTTCAATGATGCGTGTTTTTAATTTCTTATAAAAAAAACAATGAATTGCTGACCATTTAGACGAATTTTTCATGATGATAAAACAAGTTAAATGCTTACCCTCAGAAGATTTTAAGACATTATTATCGGAATAGGTGCATCCACAATTCAGGCTTTGCTCCATTTATGAGTTCTCATTTTGTCAATGCCATTGGCATAACATGAGAACGCCTGCCGCAGTGATTCAATTAGAGACCGCCGGCATTAAATTCAATTTTGCAATTTCTTCTTTGGGTGTAGGTATATATTTTATCTGTGCAAAAAAATCAATTTATTATCAGAAAATAAAATAAAACTATTGAAATCAACATTCAAGCAGAAATTATAATTCCAAGTCATAAATTAATAAATTTGACAATAATGTCAATGAAGAACTAATTTTTATTGATTATTAGCTGACCCGTTGTGCTTTGCTACACCTTCCGGGAATAAATGTTATTTGTAAAAATTTATTAAAATTTAGATTTTAGAGAGCATTGTTTTAAATCAAATCGTTTTTCAAGATCTGAAATTTGTACTCTGTACCCAAAAAAACCTTTTTAAATATGGTCCCTTCTTTCTTCTCTTTATCTTAAATTTTCTTGGGAGCTCTTCCATCTTTTTCAATTTTTTCCCCCACTGCTTGAAGAAGGTAGGAAAATTTAACCGACTCGATACCCAAACAGCACTTATCATGGTAATGAAAAATATATTAAATTAGTTATGTATTAAATACAGTGCAAATTTCTTTTTTTTTAAATAAATTTACTACGGTAAACATAAAAATATTTAAAAAAAATATCAGTTGCATCACTAAATAAGTACTCAGCGTTTTTTTTTATTTTCTTTTTGAAAGTCAAATATTCAAAAATGTAGGCAAAAACAAATTTCTAAGTAAACATTTGTCCCGTATATTAAGGCAAGTGTCAATGCAAAGCTTATTTACAGATGCGCCAGAGTAATGGCTTTAAAATGGATTTAATACAATTTCCTGTTTTTTGTTCTATCAAGTTTCACTGATATATCTGCAGTATTCCTGCAATATACAATTATGTTTGTTACTCGTGCTGTTTGTTTGTTACGAATGCTGTTCAAAGGGAATGACCTTCATTTACAAATACATTTAAGAATTTTCAATATCCGCTGCAGTTTCAACATTCGGAATACCCCTTCTGGTCTTTCCAACATATTGAATCATTTTGAAGATGAATTTCTTAAAAGTTTGACGTTTGCCCTTGCCCCACCGTGTAAGTTAACAGAAGGGAATATTGTTTTTAACACTTTAAGGGTAAACTAAAAATTTCTCTTAAAAATTTTGCGTCCAGTTGAATATCAGTTCTAACGTCTCGCTTTTCAAAAACGAAGCGGATCGAAAGTCTCTTTTATGCAGCCATGTAACACAAAAACACTTCATGTTAAGTACGTACTTGAATTGGTATGTAAGTAAAAAGTACGATGGTTTTTTTTCAGAATTATTTAAAATAAAAAGCTCCCATTCTCATTTCTAAATTCGCTTCAGTTGTGTATTTGGGCCGAAGTAACAATTTCTAGAAGAAAACATAATTTTTAATTAAGAAAAAGTTGAACGTTTGAACATGTTCTAATGTTCCTTGAATGAAAAGTCGAATGCTACCTACATTAACACGAACTAAATATGGAAGTATTTATGCAAATCTTTCAATTGGTTTTGATTCGATTGATAAAATACCAATCCGTGTCACATCCAGGCGTCATTTATTACCACGTGCTGTGTACAAAACCAGGGACCGACAAAAAACACAAACACAACACAGTACATAACGTGCAACACAAATCCTGGAGTGCTGACACATAAATTTTTGTGTGCGACACTTTGGTTTGGCACAGCACTTCAATTGTGTTGTGTTGCATCAAATCAACACGACACAGTTCCCAGTTGTGTCGTGTCGAGGATAACACAGCACGCAACACAGTGTTGTTACGAGCAAGGCTATTTTTTCGCCCGTCGCACTTGACTGGACAGCATTTCTCCTTATTTTCAATGGCGAAGCTCTTCACTCACATTGTGTTGAGCAAAACCAAAAGAAAAAAAAATTATCCAGTTCGGCTGCTAGCAAGTAGGCGACGAATTGAAAAAAAAGCTAGCTGGCAGGAGCAACAATGATAATCGTATCGGGACCGGCACACGAACACACTGTGTCGTCAACTGTGTCGCATACTGTGCTGTGTTGCGGCCGACACGCAACAAAAGTAGATCAACACAGACACAGCACAGCTTCGTTTCGGAAGTACTGTGTCATCAAATTGTGTTGCACTTACTGTGTTCGTGCTGTTTTCGGTCCCTGTACAAAACAAATAAGCAAGACAAAAACACATCTAGGTTGCATATCGCCCCACGTGTTTGAGAAACAGGCGCCTTATTGTTAAATTTTCCAGCAATCAATGAACAGTGTGCTTTGGTTACTATCCTCTTGCGTCGACGTTTGCTCCTCATTCACTCGGCGATAGTCACTGAGTTCGGACGGTTTTTCATTTCGCTCTTCTACGCTCGTGTGTTTGTTGGCCTGGTGTCACTATCAGGGACATCCAAATAACATCCCGTTTCTGGCGGTTGTTCTCCCGACGTGAAAATTAAAACCGCCTACAAATAGAGTGAATTTTTCGGATATCTTACCAAAAGGATGGTGGATCCTAATCCACCTTGGGCCAACCGGACCCAAAATCAGAAACAAAATCACAGAAGGACGCTCCCTTCATGGATGGATCCAAAAGGACTTCATGGCGATATTCAATTTCTTGTGCTGCGAGCTGAAGAAAACTATAAACTCCCAAACAATCCATTTGTTGTTGCCAAGTCCATCGACCGTGCTGTCGGACGAATTGATGGGGCAAATCCTATCAACAACGGTGAGGCCTACCTGCTGAAAATTCGAAGCATCCACCAATTCAACCAACTGCAACAACTCTCGGAACTGATTGACGGAACCAAAATCAAAATTGCGCCACACCCAACACTCAACACCTGCCAACGAGTGGTATCCTGTAGAGAAGTTCTTGGATTGTCCGACGAAGAGATCCAAGAAAATTTGGCGGACCAAGGCGTTACCAAGGTGTACCGTTTCATCAGAAAAGTTGACGGAAAGTCAGTACCAACAAATTCAATGGTCTTGACGATAAGTGGAACTGTCGCTCCGGATTATATTTATTTCGGGTTCATCCGCATACCTACTCGACCATACTATCCAAGGCCTCTCCTCTGCCGAAAATGCGGAAAATTCGGACACTCTAAGGTCAGATGTCAACAACAAGAAAAATGTCTTAATTGTGGGGAATCCCCTGCACATAGTGATTGTTCCCAGGATCCACATTGCCTTAACTGTGATGGGACGCACTCCGCTATGAGTCGCTCCTGTCCTGTCCAGCAGGAGGAACAAGAAATCGTCAAAATCCGGGTGAATTTAGGGATTTCCCAGGGTGCAGCAGTACGAGAGTACCGAAACCGCCAAAAAGCAGCCCAAAACATCAGCCAAATTCAGCAACGCCTCACCACATCATCCGAACATGAAAACGCTAAAGACCTCCGGATACAAGAATTGGAACAGCGAGTGGCCCAACTCACCACACAACTACAACTTCTTCTAGCTAGCCCGGAATTGGAATCGACAACCGAAACTGATAACTCGGATCATTCTGGAACCACAACTATTACAGTCAGCAGCCATGCAAACTCAAAATCATCAAAACGCAGCCGACGTCGCAACCGCAAGTCCAACGATGACAAAATTCCCGAAACAAACTCAACTCCTAAGAAACAGTGCCTCGAACCAGATTGTGAACCAGGCTCCTCCTACCCCCGGAAAAATCGACCCCACAACCAACAAGAGAATGGTAAGTCCGTTCCAATTAATCTTTCCTAATGGCTTCATACATGAACTCCCAAACATACAACATAATGACGCCTGACAGCAATAGTTCTCTCAACAACAATAGACCGAATAACTATCCCACCAGAAAAAACAACCAGCTTTTAGCTATTCAATGGAATCTTTTCGGCTTACGAGCACGTACATCCGACCTACAAATACTTTCCACCCAGTATTCTCCAATCATCTTTGCCCTACAAGAAACTATGGCACAACCACAACACATCCCAAAAGAATTCATAAAAGGCTATCATCTTCACCTCAATCACCATCCGGGCATGCAAGGCACCGGATTAGCCATAAAAATAGGATTTCCTTATGCACCTCTAGTGATAAACTCTACCCTTAACATAGTGGCAGTCCGCCTAAGATCTCCCGTCGAAATCACCGTAGCATCTATTTACATTTCCCCAAAACTTCAATTCGTAGAGTTTTGCGAGGAATTAGAAAGTATAATTACCCAACTTCCAGAACCAGTATTAATTATGGGCGATTTCAATGCGCACTCCACCTTGTGGGGGGCAACTCAAACCGACAGAAGAGGATCTTTTATCGAAAATTTTACTGCCAAAAAAAACCTGCATATCCTTAACAACTCACTTCCCACCCGAATCTGTCCCTCAACCGGAAACACATCTGCCTTAGACCTTACTATGGTTTCGTGGAATTTGAGCTCAAAAATTAGTTGGAAGGTATTTGAAGACACCTACGGAAGTGACCATTATCCCATCTCAATCTCCCTTGAGGTCTCGACCCCCCAAGCTTCCACGAGACCCAGGTGGAAATATGACGAAGCCGACTGGATCGGGTATCAGATAGACATTGAGAAAAATCTACACAGGGAGGCCAACCACAACATCACATCTTTTTCGAAGCTGCTCTTCGATACAGCCAAACAGTACATCCCCAGAACCAGTGGAACACCTGGAAAAGCATCCGTTCCCTGGTGGAATTCGGAAGTTCGAGACGCAGTAAAACTTCGCAGGAAAAAGTTACGATCCTTGAAAAGACTCCCTAATAACGATCCCCGAAAGGAGGTTGCACTGAGTGAATTCAAATCTGCACGCTCCACAGCTCGCTCTACCATTAAGCAGGCCAAACAAGAGTGCTGGAAACAATTTGTCGAAGAAATTAACCCCTCAACTCCATCCGTCAAAATATGGGACAAAATAAAACGGTTGAACGGCTCTAATAGATCCAGCCGATTCCATCTACTGCTCAATCAACAATACTCCAATGACCCTTCCTTACTAGCTAACTCATTCTGTAATTTCTTTTCCTCTGTATCCTCTCCCGAATCCAACTCCCCTCAAACTCAGACCATTGACTTCCATACCCTCCAACACTTTGATTATAACACCGATTTTGACATGTTTGAGCTTGAGAAAGCTCTCGAAAAAGTCAAAGGTCGCTCAGCCGGGATGGATGAAATCGGATATCCTCTGCTAAAAAACTTGCCACCTCTTGGTAAGACCATCCTCCTGAACATCCTAAATCAGATCTGGCAAAGTGGAACTATACCTACACAGTGGAAGGAAGGACTTGTTATCCCCATACCCAAACCAAATCAAGATTTGCATCAATTGAACAGCTACCGACCAATAACACTTTTGGATTGTTCTGGAAAGATCCTTGAACGCATGGTTAAACGTCGGTTGGTGTCTATTATCGAGTCAGACAATCGTCTTGACAGTCGACAATTTGGATTCCGCCCCGGCTTCTCTACCGATGACCACTTGACACATTTAGAAAATTATCTGGAAAAAGCTCTCTCCAAAAGAAATCACGTGGGCTGTCTCTCTGTAGACATCTCAAAGGCTTTTGATAGTGTCAGTCGCCTGAAAATCCTCTCAACGATTAAAAAATGGGGAATTCTTGGCAGAATGGGAAAGTACATACAAAGTTTTCTCACAGATAGAACAGCCAGGGTTTTTAAAGACGGAGTATACTCGTCTCCCAGTGTGATACGCAACGGGGTACCCCAAGGCTCTGTGATAGCACCTACTCTTTTCCTAATAGGCTTGCAATCTGTTTTCGGAGTAGTACCCGAACAAGTCGAAACACTGGCCTATGCTGACGACCTCATCATCCTAGCCTCCTCCCCCTACTCACGACTTGCTCGAAAGAAATTGCAACTAGCTGTAAACAAACTAGAAGCCTGGGCACCCTCTGTTGGTTTTACTTTCGCCCCCGATAAATCCAAATTATTGCACTTTGGCCCCAACAGAAGAAAATTGCGTAAAATACCCCCACTTACTCTGCAAAACAAAACTATACCTCTCGTCCGCACAACCAGGATACTTGGAGTGTGGATAGATGATCAACTCAAGTTTACGAACCACATCAATCGTGTTCGGAAGGCAACGAACAACAAACTAAACATCTTAAAGAAACTATGTACCCCAAATGGAGCAGGATCCCGCTCAACTTTACTTCTCTTCCTCCATGGATGGCTCCTACCAACGATGCTTCATGGTATTGGATTTTATGGCCGTAGTTATGATTTCACTCTAAAAAAATTGGAACCCGTTTACAATCAGGCTGTTCGCTCTATCAGTGGAGCCTTTAAGAGCAGCCCAATACCCTCCATTATGGCCGAGAGCGGCCAATTGCCATTTAAACTTATCCTTACCAAGATAATCTCCACAAAAGCAATTAGATGGATATCTCTCGATCGCTGTACAAATGCACCACTGGTTCTACGTGCCAAAAAACTCCTCATGGAAATACATGCCTTAATCCCACCCATCTGTACTCGTTATGATCCAAGAATGCTCAAATGGAACGCTCCAACTCCAAAAATCGACCTATCTTTACTCTCAAAAATAAAAGCTGGCGTAAATCCGTCTATAGTGCTTCCCCATTTTCATCACTTAGTGAATAAGAAGTACAGTACATCACCAAAATTTTATACCGATGGTTCAAAAACCCTTAGCGGCCGAGTAGGTTGTGGTGTATACAGCGGAAACACAAGTTTATCACTTGCTCTCCCTGCTATCTGCTCTGTCTTCAGCTCTGAAGCGTTCGCAATATTGTCAGCTGCTCAAAATCTATGTCCACGCGGTTCAGTTATTTTCTCTGATTCAGCCAGCGTGTTGAAAGCTACTGCTGCCGGGAATATTAAGCACCCTTGGATAGCCGAGCTTTCCGCAGTTATCTTGCAGAAAAACATCACTCTGTGCTGGATTCCCGGGCATTCAAATATAATAGGGAACGAACAAGCTGATCTACTCGCCGCAGCAGGTGGGCATCTCGATCCCCCAGATCAGGCAGTACCACATAGCGATGCCATTCAATGGCTGAAACGACACATCACTCTAACTTGGTCCCAGGAGTGGAATAATATTCAAAACAACAAACTAAGGGAAGTCAAGAACTCAACCGATACATGGAACGATCGTTTACTCTTCCACGAAAGACGACTATTGACCCGTCTTCGCATAGGTCACACCAGACTGACCCACGGATACCTGATGGGCAAGGAAGATGCCCCATTTTGCATTGCTTGCCAAACACCTCTGAGCATAAAACACATCCTCCTATATTGTCCAATATATCAACAAGCCCGCAAAGAAGCAAATCTTGGAATCAGCCTAAGACAAGTTCTTTCTAACTGCCCCACGGAAGAAAATAAACTTTTGGAATTCCTTCGAAAAAGTAAACTCCTATCACAAATATAATCAGCCAAACATTTCTGGCAACACTAGACACGGAGGAGAAGGGATGAATAACGCGAAAGTGTTAAAATCCCAGAAAAACAAAAAAAACAAAAAAAAACGACGTTTGCTCGCCCATGGAGACGAAAAACAAACCCCAGGTTGAGAAATACGCGCCAAAATATTCCTACTGATCAGTATGCTATGCCTGGATTACTTTCCTTTTGCGACGACGCCTCGACCATAGAGACGAAAAACAAATCGTCCAAAGGAAAAAAAAATCTCACGAAAATGGATGTCATGACTTTAATTTGTTTCGAAAAACTACAAATTTTGTATGGAAGCCTCTCCTTCCTTAAGTTGGATGGTGTTTTGACTATTACAGAAACCATCCCTGGCCTCAAAAACCCTCAGATGCCAGTTTTGACGATGATCGGTTCAGTAGTTTCCGAGTCTATAGGGAACAGACAGACAGACAAACATTCATTTTTATATATATAGAAAAATGACTTTATCCAAGCAAAAAATATCGTAAAGAGTTGTTTCTTTTTTAATTTCACATCAATCACTCGATTGCCATATCTATAGTTAGACTGAATAGGACGAATGCATACTCTCATCCCAACCCATTCCATGTTCCAAGTAAGCAGAGTCTGACTGTAAATTTTGCTCCAAGAAAGTCTTCCGTGTCACTCGGCCATTGTTTTCACAGTTTAATTTCCCGAAAAGACAAGGAAAGTTACAACTAGTGGTTGGCATTGCTCAAACTAGCAGAGAATTTCTCATCAAGATTCAACTTTACGGGCCACTTTTGCCATATTTTACGTCTAGTTTGTCTGGCCACTACTAGCTTAAACAAGAGCTTCTAGTTTTTGAAGCTTTTTCTCATCAATGTAAGAAATTGCACGCTCGCCAGCTTTTGCTACATCTAAAGGCAGCTACAATCTATTCGGAAAATGCTTCTCTGCTCCGGGTGAATTACATTCGAAAAAGCTCTCCCCTTGATCGAGGATACATGCGAGCGTTCAATATTTATGTGTGTTTTTTTTTTACTTGTCTGCTTGACAGCATCTCAAGAAAAACTTCCCGGCAGAAGCATTTTCAAAATGGAAAATAAAAACAATGGAAATAACTTTCAGTTTAATTTCCTTTCACTAATGAATTATTTCCTGGAGCTGTCTGAGTTCTTGTCTGTTGTTTCGGTTCAGTTGGACAATCGAATTCTAAGATACTTGAACATTTTAACTTACAACTACAATCCTTTATTAGTTTTTTCTTCGAAAACCTTAACTCTAATTGTGAGTGTCACAGATTTACAAATTGGTACACAATTTTCTCCCATTTGAAAGATTTTCTCGGACTTGTTTGACCATTCTTTAAAGACTGTTCAATGTTACTTTCATTAAAGCAGATTTGAAGCTGCCACTATCAATGGATCAGCTAAAGCAGAATGACTTCGGTTTCAGCTTTCCATTCAAACACTTTCCCATTCCACCCAAACGGCCGAGTCAGTTCAAGTGTGAAAAAATTGCGGGGAATATCTTGAACCGAACAAGACAAACAGGTGAAAAATCAATAAGGGTAGAAATGAAAATGCAAAAAAAGAACCATATTCTATGTAAGTTCTTCCTGTTTTCCTGATCTCTTCCAATTTGCACCGGGACGGTAGAGCACGAAGGAATGGTTTGAATACCGACACACTACCTTGGAGCTTAACTTCTAGTGAAAAGAAATTCTGAAAGTGCAACGGTCGCCAGTCAAGGCAGTGGAGCATCTTTCGAAATGCTTTCGGATTTACTTGACAGCGTACCACTAGTTTCTTGAAGATTTCGTTTTTTTTTTTTGGCATTCACACAGAATATCCCTTCGTTTTGAATGGCATGCAAGATGTGTCCAAGCATATTTGAAGGCTAGATAAAAAAAATGCAATATCATATGATTGAAATCAGGGTGAATATGAAAAGTGTCAACTTGGATTCAAAGATGCTAGTGGTATATGGACATGATGAAGGAGAAGAAGATTTTCAGGGATGAGTAACCCATTTTTTCTAAAACTTTTTCTTAGATTCTAAGTTTTCTCGAAAATTTCGATGTATCCGAATACAAATGACTGTAAAAAAATTGAGATCCCTGAGTCAGTTTATTTATTGAACGTATGGGTGACATTTCTACTCAAAAGCAAAAACTAATGATCCGGCTAAAAAGTTTCGAAACACCTCTAAAACCATAGAAAAATAATATCGGTCATATCTCAGCCATCTTATGACATATTGTATTTCTTTTGATCTCAATCAAAAGATCATGATCTATATAGCTTCTTCCCATTATCTTTTCTGATTCAAATCTGATTTACCAAACATCTGACACCAAAAAAAAGAATTCTAGAAGATAACATATTTCTTTATCAGAAAATTATTTTAAAAAAACTGTTTAAACATCCGTAAAAATATATTGACTTTTACTTTTCTGCTAAGTTCCTGAATGGAAAATTTCAACGAAATCGAAAGTAATTATTTTGACTTGAAATTTTTAATTTTTTCTATCGAAATATAGCAGCTTCAAAAAAATTATAAAATGGACAAAATTAACAAAATTGACAAAATTAACAAAATTAACAAAATTAACAAAATTGACAAAATTGACAAAATTGACAAAATTGACAAAATTGACAAAATTGACAAAATTGACAAAATTGACAAAATTGACAAAATTGACAAAATTGACAAAATTGACAAAATTGACAAAATTGACAAAATTGACAAAATTGACAAAATTGACAAAATTGACAAAATTGACAAAATTGACAAAATTGACAAAATTGACAAAATTGACAAAATTGACAAAATTGACAAAATTGACAAAATTGACAAAATTGACAAAATTGACAAAATTGACAAAATTGACAAAATTGACAAAATTGACAAAATTGACAAAATTGACAAAATTGACAAAATTGACAAAATTGACAAAATTGACAAAATTGACAAAATTGACAAAATTGACAAAATTGACAAAATTGACAAAATTGACAAAATTGACAAAATTGACAAAATTGACAAAATTGACAAAATTGACAAAATTGACAAAATTGACAAAATTGACAAAATTGACAAAATTGACAAAATTGACAAAATTGACAAAATTGACAAAATTGACAAAATTGACAAAATTGACAAAATTGACAAAAATGACAAAATTGACAAAATTGACAAAATTAACAAAATTGACAAAATTGACAAAAAATTAACATAATAGAAAAATTGAGGAACCAAGTAAAATTGACAAAAATGACAAAAATGACAAAAATGACAAAAATGACAAAAATGACAAAAATGACAAAAATGACAAAAATGATTAAAATGACAAAAATGACAAAAATGACAAAAATGACAAAAATGACAAAAATGACAAAAATGACAAAAATGACAAAAATGACAAAAATGACAAAAATGACTAAAATGACAAAAATTATATATATTACAAAAGTTACAAAAAATGACAAAAATGCGGAACTTAGGAACTCAGCTTTTAAAGGTCTTCAATTCTGATCTTCCTTCGAAAGGGGTCAAACTTGCCATTAAAAGTTGTAAGTCATATCAGAACTAAGTTCACTTCATCATCATTTTTATATTTTTCATGTCCGAGTCACCAAGAACTGTTTTCTTTCGTGGCGACTGTCAAAAATTTTATGTTTTTGTTCGTACTGGCCTTTGATAATCACGAAAATGTCCTTCTAAAAGCATTTATTCCATATTACCATTATTTCAAAGCACCGAATTTGAAAATACTTTGCGGCGGCACACAAAACTGAAACGAAAGAGAAGTTTTTTTTTAAATAACTAAAATTAAATTTCTCACCGGAGTAGAATAGCAGAAATTAATGTTTTAAAAGATAAGTTTATAAGTTAAGCGTTTTTTTAAACACGGTTTTACTAGTTTATAAAGATAGCAAATTTAGTAATAATACATAGAAAGGGATAGGAATTAATATTTCCCAAGACACAATGCCATCAGTAGAATTCAGAACTTTCATTCTTCATACCTAGCTCACAATCCACAGCTTAAACTAACATCAATTTTAACGTGTGAAAATAAACGATACAGCAAGTTTATTCTTTATATAATGTAAATTTTTCTCAACACCAGATAATCTTGAAGCGATATTGAAGGGCACAAGTTGGTAAAAAGGCATGCCTGGCTCAGAAAGATGATTGCCTTGCCGTTCGCCCCAAATTCCGATGGAAGAGCAACAATGTTCAAGAAGAACAGCAAAGCTCAGCCTGACCCAGGATTGATGGGAGATAAACTGGAACGACGAAAAATGGAACCTTAAAGTATGAATATTGAATGAAAGGATTGATCGGTTTATTCCACTCGAAAAGACGGAGCAGAAGCAAAAATTCGTTGGAAGCGGTTTCCGAGTGAGTGAGATGGTCATTCGATTATGTGTTTTTGCCACTCTCTTGCACACTTCCTGATATCTATGGGAGAAACTTTTCAAGGATTTTCCAGCTTTAACGAGAGGTTAAATTTGAATTTTCTCTATTGGCGCTGAGTAGCCTTTCCATCTGATTGGAGTATGAAAACTTAGTCTTGGAATTTACGACTTTAATGATATCTGTTTCGGATTCAAAGTTTTTTTTAAGGGATTACTCTTGCATGTTTCATTTGAACCAATTTTTTGTAACGAGAACAATTATTCTTTCCGGAGACAAATACACAAGCTTTTCTCAAAAACATAAAAACCAATCAAATGCATTCTTTTCCCATTCGTTCCGCCTCATCTGCTTCACTTCGAAAAAACAATAAACACCTCTTTCGTCCATCGGTCCCACATTGAGAGTGTCCTATGAGTTTATTTTTGTTTTCTGATCTGAAACTACCAAATGTTCATTTATTTTTTCCTTCCACTCGTTTTGATTTCTCGTCTCTGCTGCAATTCCCATTTCCATGTTTCGGATGGGCTTGTGCAAATACGACATCCTCATAGTTCCGAGATCAATATATTGGTTTGGCCCTGACGTTCTTGGTTTTTTGAATGCATCCCAAATCCTTTAGCAGTTTTAAGTTGGAGAGCGTTTTATTCAATTTGTCGTTTATTTTCAGTAAAGACTTTTTATTTTATACTTAAACATCTGGGAGGAAATTTAAAAAAAAATCAATTAAAAAATACAGTTTTCTTCGTTTTTAGATAAAAGAACAAAAACAATGCAAAAAATATATGCATTGAATCCCGAACCCTTTTCCAAAGTCCACAAAAACATCGCTCTTTAACACCGACACAGTCACAAAATGGGGGGACATTAAATTCACTTTAGCAATCATAAATTTGCATTTCCAAAACTGGGTCGTAGATCTTGACTCTAGTCCAGATAGCAAAGAGAAAAAACAGGAATCATGTCCCACCCCCAAAATGTTCAACCCTCCCGTCGACGAAAATCCTCCCATCATCCCCCCATTCCGCTTTGGAAGAAATTGATTTCGAAGCGTCGTCGTTTTCGTTCGACCGACCAATCAGCCGGGTGAATCTAATAGCAAATATTTGGGCAGAGTGCCAAATTGGCCCATCCGTTTCGTTGCTGTGACCATCTGCAAATGCGGAAGATGTATGCTTGAATCTTGAGGCTTAGGAACCAAAAAAAAGGGAAAGAAACTAACACTTCCAAAAGCATGAAACTAAAATACAGAACCTAGTATTTGAGATTCTCTTCTTCTAGAAGAATTGTTGAAGGCGATTGTAAAGTGAACGCTTAAAAATATGTTAAAAAAAAAATATTTTAATTATCTCAGTAACTTATTAAAAATGGTTTCAAAATGCGAATTTCATTTCGTAAAAATGAATAGTCATCGCTTACATTTTGATGCAATTTTCATTTCCTGTTGATTTTAAACTGTTCCCAAATTATCGTCATGGATTCTTCTGAATTCAAATAATTTTTTTCTGTTGTAATTTGAATTAGGATTTTCTGTTATGAGCGTTAAAAACAGTTCGTGTTTTTTCTAGTTTCCTTGAAAAAAAAAACAATAAAAAAAAGTCGAAAAGTTGGGTATAAATAAAATTGCTGTCTGATGAACATTCAAGAGCGAATAAGCCAAATTTAAATTACTATATATAGAGGAAGAATGACCAAGGTGGTTAAAATCCTCTATAAATAAACAAAATAGAATAGAATTACTATATATCATTCTTGGCCAAAAACATTAACTGGAACTAATTTTATTTCATTTATCTTCTCTACATCAATCAGGGTGACCAGCAAACAGAAAACCGGGAATTAAAAGAGGAGCCAGGAAACCTGTAATTTCGAATCGAGACTGGGAACACTCTTTGTGGATCGTTTTTACCATACACGAACCTATTAAATCATGACTATTTTTTTATAAGAAGTGCGTTAATCTCTAGATTTCAATATCATGGAGAAATTTCGATGAAACGTCGAGAAACAAATTAAATTCAAAAATCAAGGTTTTGTGTTCCAATTCCAGTTTCAAAGTCATTCATTTGTCTTAAAAACGAAACGTCTTAGGAAAATTCTCAAACATAAAATATTTCTCAATTCATGGTGAATAGTTAAATAAATGTAGGAACTTAATATTTTGATTCTGGACCTAAACATGTGGATGCAGAAATATTTGAAAATAATAAGTTTTGATTCTATTGCGACTTTTTTTATTGCGACATCATTTTTATAACTGGAATAATTTTTCACTGCTACAGACTGAAAAAAATTTAAAACTTCATCAGGTTTTTTTTTCAGCAAAACACGTTATGCTGGATTTAAAATGGAAAATGCGCAGATATGTAACAAAAATTTAAAAAAAAATAGGAAATATTTCGAGCAATCCTACCAAAAATCTAATTAATCCGTAATAAAAGTTGAATGATATCAGTAAGTCAATAAGTTTAAATTCATTCAAAGGTCAACTTATTTTCATGATAAGTATAGTTTAAAGTAAGTGTAATGAAAAAAGTTTGTTGTAGAACCACTTAAACACCCAATTGCATTTTTTTTATTGAATTTTTATATTTGCATCTGTTATGAATTGAGTGTATCGAAGGTATCATCATCAAAACAAACACTTTTCAGTAGGACACGTTATCATCATAATCATACTCCAAATTTATTATTATTTTTTTATCAATAAATTTTGCATATATGGTTTCGAATATTGTTCTCAAAAATTCAATTGAATCATGCAGGGAAAAATGAGGACAACCAAATAAATTCAATTGTATTTGTATTTTGATTTCAAATTTTAATCGAATTGGGGTATAACTTTATCGTATAAGGAGATCTGTTCAAAAATGCGCATCCTCAGTAGAATGCTTATTTTCTCCAAAAGCCGCATAGAAAACTATATGCACATTAGCAGATGTCTGTATTTTATACATTGAAGAAAGTTTTATGTTGAAATCTCTTAGAGCAAGTTCACTGGTGTTGGGAAAAAGTGGTAGAAATTTCGACACTTGTAGCACATTTTGAAAATTTTGCAAAAATGTTTTTAAGATCTTTGGGCTTTGTATTTTTTACAGCACTGTTTCCATTTCAGCCGTATGTGATGGAAATCGAGCTATTTTTGCATCACAGCACATGATGCATCACAGAACACGTGTTGTAAAAAAAAATTAAAGACCGAACTGAATAAGGGATCTTGAAAATTTTTTTTGCAAGGTAAAGTTTTCAATATGTGTCACAAGTGTCAAAATTTCTACCACACCAGTGAACTTGCTCTTACAGTTTTTGAGAAAATGATTTTATAATAAAAGCGGGTGAGAGAAGTAGGCGTTGGTTTGTTGGTATCGCACGTGTTTTTTTCGCTCCGCCGAGGCTGCCGGCAAAAAAGTACGTAGAAGAAAAAATTTCTGAAAAGTATTATTTATAAAATTGTTTAGTTTGACTTATTATCAAAACAAAAGAATGGTATGCATAGTAGGCTCGATGAAAAGTTTCGTTTACGCGAAGCTTTCAATAATTGTGTTTCCGCTATTAGCCGCTGCTCTGCTTTATGTCGCTAGTAGTCTGCAATTCTTAAATTATTTATGTTTTTTTTTCCGAAATTACAAACAGGTTCAATCAAACGGAATCCTTTCCTTGAACCATTTATTAACATTTGTTTTTCTTTAAATTCAGATGCCCCCTTATTTATTATGGTTTTTGTAAGCATGTTCGATGTTTTTTGAGTTCATTGTTTCTATCTTAAGTTTTTTCAACGTCTTCATTGTGTAATTAGTCTTTCTTGTCTTGATTGTTGTAGTCCTACTTCAATTGCTATTATTCGTAATAACATATTTTAAAATATAGAAAGAAGGGCTTAACTATTAGAATTTAATCATTCAAATTTTAAAAACTTAACTATCTTTGGAGTAGACTTTCGTAAGGAGTTAAACGTAAGATAAAATCTTACATGAAACATAAAAATTGTATGACATCACAATTTCTTCATATATTTTGTCGAAAATGTGTGAGTGTAATAAACTACATCTTTTTGAACGTTATTTATACTTCTAGATAGTTTTAGACGGCTTGTTTCATTACAAATTTCAATTTCATGTACCAAAACCACGAAAAGAGTGAATTTGTTTGTATTTCAAAGTTATCAAAGATAATTGGTTTCTTTTATAATAATAATTGAGAGGCTAGCTAGAAATTGTACAACTTATTTTCAAAACAGCAATCTTAATCCGAAGTCATTTTTTAATGATTTGAGCAAAAAGTGCATTAAGTGCCGCTTATAGAATTACATTTTAACATAACGAAGTACGTATAGCTTAGCTTAGCTTGATAAACTAATCACATCTACTCTAAACCTTAAACCCCGAAATGCTTGGTTATTTGAGCATAATAAACTATGTATCTTTATCTATAAAACAACTATCGGACCATAATCGTTTTGAAAATTAGTTGACATCCCAGGAATCAATGCTAGGATTTTGAATTAAACTTCCTTGTACGTTATTGTATGATTTTGTTTCCGGAGGACACTAATATTTTCTTGATCTTGACATTGAAAAGTGATATTTTTGCAATTATTCGTAAAAAAAACTCTTGTTTATTGATAAAAAAAAATATCAACATGACTGAAAATCGTTGTCTTATTAATTTATAATTTTGTAAAAAGTTTTCCACAAGCCTCATGGTCAGTGCTAGGAGTTTCAGTAGGAAACTTTAGGAGCATAGGAGGTGTAGGACAAAATCATCACCCGCAATGCTGGCCTAGCATCTCCCAGGGTTAACCTTTTCCAACTTTGTACTAACAATGCTCCAAAACCTCCTCACGTTTATGGATGGGTCGTAGAGATCTCTGCATCTATCTGTAAGTAAACGTTGACAAACATACCTTCCCCTCTTCCCCACACAGTCCGCACGGTTCGGCCAGGGCACCTTCAACATTCTGTGGGGGCTGGTTTTTCATTTTAAGAGATTTATTAATCTGAGGCAACGAATTGGAAGACCTAGCTTCTTTTGAAATTATAAGTCAGGAAATGCAACACTTCTTCGGAAGGAAAGTGGCAATTCTGAGCGACTGTAATTTCATAAAACGGAGAGTTGTTGAGTAGCGCCAACCGAAGTTTTAGGTGACTGTTCATGCGAATGCGAATGCGAATGCGAATTGTTTAGTTTGACTTATTTAACGTTTTTTAGATCATTTAATATATTTTTTACCATTTTCGTTATTTTTAAAAATTTTCTTTTAAAATTTTTCGAACAATGATAGAAAATTTTGGTTAAAAAAAACTATAAAATCAAAAAAAAATCTAATTCTTTATTTGTTTTTGAAAGTGAAATAACAATAGAAAATAATCGAAGAAGAACATAAATTCCTCTGAGCTTTAAATTCAAATAAACGTAGTCCTAGGTCACTTTCTTTTAACTTGAACAAACATGCAAATTTTGCACATGATTTTTGAAGTTAAAAATTTTTGAATGATATCATACATATTGTCGGGTCATAAACATAAACATAAATAATAACACTTATTTGTGAAAAATCAACGTTTTAAACCAAAAAAAATGCAAAGTTCTGTAAACCCGATCTATAATCATCGATTTGTCTCCATTATACTTTAAATTATTTTACATTCTTCCATTGATGTTCTTCATTTCAAATATTTGTTTAGTCACTAAAGAAAGTTTTAATCATAGATTTCACTAAGTCGCACTGATTCAACAACTTGTAGAAAAATTCTATTACATAAAAATAATTAAGCTCAGACAGCTGCTACAGCTTAAAATTAAATCAGATGTCAAATTTATTCGAAAATCAAATGAACATTCAAATAGAAGTAACCAATGAAATTTAAACTTTGAGTTTTGGTTAGCGTTTTGGGTGAAATACTTCTGTATGCGCCGCTGTGAAAATTGAATTTTAGATGTTCAAGTAGTTTGTTATGGAAAATTGTTTTTTTTAATAATTAAATGTAATTAATCATTGCATCATTGTTTGTGGCCAATCCAATTCTCCGTTGATATCATCCACCTCCAGCAGTTGACATCGTTGAATGATCCGCTACGAGTGGAAACACGCTTCCTATTTCTACAATAAGTGAGTTCGTTCCATAATATTTCGCAATCATTATTGCTGAACTGATGTTGCAATCCGAGGATTTATACCTTAGTATTCTCAGGTGTCTATGAAATTTGGATTTCTTTTCCGCATTTTTTCTATTGCAACCAACTCTCATCTAAAGAAGTTCAATGTCGGAAACATTAAGTTTTCATCTTATGGTGTTTAAATTACTACATATCTTGATTTTCAAACAAGTGGCTGGAAGGGAAGTGAGATGTGCATAAGAATTACGACAGAAATCTTCGAACAAACAAGAGGAATCTTAAAATAACGTTACGACTCGAACCCGACAGTTAGTTCATGTAGTCATTTTATTAATCATGTGCCAGATTTCAAATCAGATGTTTATCAAGGTTTTCTTTGCTTAAGTTAAATCAGTGGTAAGTTTTTGAGTAATATCAAATTATATTTTCCTAATGATTTTTTGTCAACAATGGATGTATGGCTGCAACTTAAAATTTTAGACACGATGTTGAAAACTTTCACATTTAATACGCAGAATCACTTGAAGTGTTCATTTCTATAGATTTTGTGGTAGTAGGAGAGATAATGGCATATTGGCCACCTTAAGTAGGACGCTTATTCAACCATAAAAAACAGCTATAATTTTTGTGTTACTTCATTGTTTCGTATTTAGACTAACAAAAACTATTTTCTAAAGATCTAAAACTTGAAAAAGTAGATAAAAACGTTAAAAATGCATTATAACTTTTTTTGCCAAAAGCTGAAAATCAGCTGAATACTCACTGGGGCAGTATAAGCACTATTAATCGGGACACGATGAGCACTTTCTGCCGTAGAAACTAGCAACGAATTAAATTCGATGAAGTCAACTGAATTATAAAGCTACAGCTTGACTTGTTTCATCTGAAGATTTGGCCTATTGGTTAGGTGTCGGTGTAATCTAACAAAATTGGATATGACCCACCATTAATCGGGACACGATGAGCGTTTTCTGCCGTATAATCTAGCAGCGAATTCAACTCGATGAAGTCAACTGAATTATAGAGCTACAGCCTCATTTGTTTCATCTGACGATTTGGCCATTTGGTGAGGTGTCGGAGAGGTAATCTGTAGACCCGAGTTCGATTCCTGGTTGAGGTGATTTTTTTTTTTCAATTTTCCTTTCATAATTGATGCACTTTGCACTGTACGATGAGGCGTAGATCCATCAAACACAGCAATAGCTTAATTATCTAGATCTATAAGTAGAATTCAAACAATTCACACACGCTCATATATTTTGTTTCTGGTGCTTTGTTTGGCGGATGATGCTACTAGCAGTATAATGTAACAATAAAAAAAATCAATGATGAATGGTATTTGATAAAAAAAAGATCACTGTAGAATCCAGGGGTACGGGAAGAAACTGCCTTGATGACACCATGTTGGCTGGTCGGCGGTTATGTTGCTAAACGGTATAAAGGTTCAACATCAACTGGCTTCGTAAGATCCAGTCGTCAACGAAGCTGCTTGAGATATGACCTCTCTCTATGGTTCTCTCTGGGAATGACATAGCAAGGAAGTGATGCCAGTGGCAAATCTAAATCCATATGCAACGTCACTCTACAATCACCTTGAACAGGAATCGAACTCGAGTCTTTGGATAACCTCTCCGACACCTTCTCAATAAGCCAAATCGTCAGATGAAACAAGTCAAGCTGTAGTTCTGTTATTCAGTTGACTTCAACGAGTTGAATTCGTGCCTAGATTATACGGCAGAAAACGCTCATCGTGCCCCAATTGATAGTGCTCTTTTCCCCCCGAGTGAACAAATTTAGGTAAAAATGCGTTTTAAAATTGATTTAAGTGAAAAATCCAAAATTTAATGATGGTTAAAATGCAAATCATGTTGCAGTGCGTACATTTCAGATCAAGATGATTTAAAGGTGCTCAAAAATTATAATACTTTCGTCACTTGAGAACCCAGCTGGTTATTTTTGAATATTCCTTTAAAGGCGATTAAGATATTTCTATTTTAATGAAAAATTAATACTATAGGTAGTACGAAACAAATCCTCATGAAAATTTGATTAAGAAAATACGTACTTTTGTAGAAAAGAGGAGTGTTTATTAGGCCCCGGGTGGTCGTTATGCCCATTTCTCTCCTATCGACGCTATATCCTTGCTTCCTCATTTCCATCCACAGAAGGACGATCTCACAAGAGTCATCATCAAGAAGCACAGTAAAATTTAGTAAATGTGCTTCCAAAATGAGCATTTCAAACACTTTGTTAACATGGAAACGTATGGTACTGTTGTCCACAATTCTTCCTACCTTGGTCCCTGTTGTCTCTGCGTCCAATACGGCACAGTGGGCCCGGCCGAGTTAAGATGAGTAGTAAATGTATCTTTACTACTCACCGGGTTGCTGACAAGATCTGGATATGTATGTATCATAACCATAACTATAATCAAATGATTCAACAATAAAAGTGGGTAATATTTCAGTTCCACTTCCAGTATTTTCTTACTTGAGCTCGTTTGAAGCAGTACCCGGAGATTTTTAAAAAAAAAGTTCAATCCAGTGTAGGGTTACCATATTCCGCGACACCAAAAAGAGTACATTGAGTTCATTTATCCAAAAGTCAGGAGAAACGTTGAACAGTACAACCCCGTAATGCCGAACTCCAGTTGTCTGAGCTCCCGCGTTATCTCAGCCATAAGGTTGACCCAAGATCCTAACATTTATCGAGCTTTGCACCCGGATGATACAGTAGAACCCCGCTTACCCGGAATAATGGGGGGAGAGACCACCTCGGATAAGTGAAACCTCGGATTAAACGAAATACATTGACAAACCCTATCGTTTTGCTCTGGTTTTGCATATCATTAAGGCGCATAGCTCGGTTCTTAAATACATGGATTTTATTTTTCTGTTGACACGACGATTTGCCTAGTTTAGATTTTGCACTTGCCAATTTAATACTGTTTTTTTTTAGGAATTTTACCCATTAAGGTCATTCTTCCTCAAGATTCAATACCACCACCGACAGCACCGAGATATTTCAATTCAATTAAAAACTATTAATGCCTTGGAAGTTGTATGACTTACATGGCAATTATAAATTATTTTTTAAAATGATCTTAAACTCTTGGAGATCATTACCTAAATTTTGTGCATATTGATTCCTGTTGCATACTCAAAGGCGCTTATCGCGCTCACTGTTTATAACGTCTAAAAATGCATGATTATTATAACACAATGTTAAAGTAATATGTTGTAAGCTGTATTCCTTTCGTAGTTTTTGCATAAGATGTAAAACAACTTCATAAAATGGAAGAAATGCGTTGGTTTTTCTGATTCTAAAATGTCTTTCTACAAAAAAAGAGTACATTTGGTAAAATTTCGCAAAAAGAAGAGCACGCCCATTTCTCGATCGAAAAAGAGTACATGTACTCTTAAAAGAATACGTATGGTAACCCTAATCTAGTGCTGTATAAGCAAAGGTCCTACTTCTCTGAGGAGATGATGAAAAATATTTTCTTATTATTTTACATAGTATTCCGTCTCACGACATAACTTGACGAACATAATTCCTAAAATTCACTCGGTCCTTGGCAATCGTTCTCCAATTTATCGGGCACCCCACGTTCGCTAGATGACGTTCCACTTGGTCTAACCACCTCGCTCGTTGCGCCCCCGCTCGTCTTGTTCCTACCGGATTCGTAGCGAACACCTGTTTTGCAGGATAGTCGTCCGGCATTCTCGCAACATGTCCCGCCCAGCGTATCCGGCCAGCTTTCACCACCTTCTGGATACTGGGTTCGCCGTAGAGTCGCGCGAGCTCGTGGTTCATCCTTCGCCTCCGCACTCCGTTCTCCTGTACGCCGCCAAAGATGGTTCTTAACACTCGTCGCTCGAATACTCCGAGTGTACGCAGGTCCTCCTCGAGCAATATCCATGTCTCGTGCTCGTAGAGAACAACCGGTCTAATGAGCGTCATATACAGATTACACTTCGTGCGAGGGCTAAGTCTTCTCGACCGCAGTTGCTTATGGAGTCCATAGTAGGCACGACTTCCGCTGATAATTCGCCTCCGGATCTCACGGCTGGTGTCATTGTCTGCGGTCAACAGTGAGTCGAGATAGACAAAGTCTTCGACTATCTCCAGCTCGTCGCCGTCGATCGTGACCCTGTTATTACTGAACAAGCGAGTTCGAAATAAATCTTAAACATTACAGTTTTCGGTGTTTTAAAAAATCAATCATTTAATTTATAATACAAATAAAAATTTCAAGAGTATTCTATATTTAATACCAAATCCTTTGAAACCAAAGTAAATGTGCATAAAAATTCACACCAGGAATGATCCCTATATCTCTAAGAATGACGAAACGACACATTATAGTTCGTCGATAGTATTTAATTAATACTCAACAGTAGAATGAGAAAAAAAAGGTAGAAGGTTTAATTCGAGTTTCTGGCTTCAAATCCTTAAGAAAATTCATAACTGTGAGACAACAGTTCGATACAAACTCAGGATTCATATCAATGAGTTAAAATCAAGATGTTAGCGAATTCTGACTTCTCCACTAGGTTTAAGTTTTATGCAAATCGAAGCTTCTCCGTGTTGTTTGCAGTATAAATCAAAGAAGCTAATATATTTTCGGTCCGAAATGACAAAACCGTCTGCTAAACATATGCGCTTGTTCTGCAACTTATAGGTCAGAAGCATACAACGGAACACATGTGTGGCTTGGCTCCTCACAAAGTTTCGCTTTGCTCGGACGTTTTCCGTTTCTATTCCGAGGTCGAAGGTTACGTTTTGCCTTCCAGCCTTCCATCGTTTGTGAATAAAGAGAGGGTGTGTGCAAGGAGCTATGTAGTTGGATGCATTCGACGACAACGTCTTTGGCTTGCCAACAATTTCAAAACAACCATTCTATACTGCCCAAAGCCGATGGCCGCCGATGCAGAGCAATATGGTGCCAACAGCTTTCACCCGGACAAAAGACAAATTTTCAAATCGAAAACCAGCCGTGTTTATAACAGACGGCGGCAACGCTATTCAAACCGTATGGAGCACATCTGTCAGATTTCCTCTCTGATTTCTCTCGTTTTGACCGATTCAAGCTTTTTTCTTCAGATTTAAGCTTTCGTCTCCTATCTTCTCAAGGTAAAAAAAGCTTAAATCTGAGGAAAAAAAGCTTAAAAACGAGATTCACGACCACTTATTTAAAATATGTTGGTCACACGATACATAGACAAAACGTGTAACGTTGCCTCCCTCTGGTTTATAAGTAAGTAGGATGCATGCATGTGTGTCTTTCTGTACAATATTTAGCATATCTACTGCCGACATACAAACAGTGAACAAAACATCTGAACGAATTTCCTTCGCTTGAGGCTTGAGACATTCCAGGTTCTAATGGCCGAGCGAGAGTCAATTCATACACAAATGTGTGGAATGAATAGAATAGAAAATCGAAGGTAAAGGACAGCGAACACAAGAATGAACATTACCAATTCAAATTTCCTTGGACGACCCCGATTTTGACCTGGCCTGGCTGGCTGGCTGGCCCGTTTTCTGTATCGATGATGATTGTTAGTTGAAAGATAGGCTTGTGACTGACCGAATGACTGACCGGGGAAACAGGAAGGAAGATAAGCCCCCGAACAAGCTTGTGAACCTGAAGAATCACGTGTTGGATGTTGTGTTTAACTTTGACTGATTTATGCTTTATCGTTTATGTTGATTCAAGCGGACTGGCCATTGGGACATCGGAAGCGTTAATGATAAGATTATCAACCAATTCGATTTAAAACGATTACTGCTGTTCTGAGTGCTGAGTTCTGGGAAATTTAATACATAAGGGAGAGTGGGGAATCGTGGGCCACTCTAAATATCTCAGCTGTGTGTTGAGATAAAAGTCTCAATCCAACTGGCATCGTCGTCGCTTTGCGTAAGCATGTTTTTCTATATGTTGTTGACTTATGTACGAACCATATGCTTCTTTAATTTAACAAGCATAGAAAAATGTACTTACATAATTAAACAAGCACCCGCGAAATTGCATACGTGGGAGACCTAAAGTACATAACAAAAATATGCTCATACGCTTAAATTCATAGTTTTACCATGTTCTTTCACGTGAAAAAGGAATTTTTTTATGAAACTTCAATAAGTCACATAAACGCAACCGCTTGTGGGGAATGGTGGGCAACATTTTGTGGAGTATCTTAGGCCACCTATATTTTGGTGTTTTTATACACATTCAGAACTTAAAATACGTTATTACTATCTGTAAAGTTTTCTTATGCCAAATGAAGAGTTATGAAAAATGTTTTGTCCATCTTTTATAATGCGGAAGAGACGAACATAAATCTTTTATAATGAATTTTTGATCATACACAACTCTAATTTTCATCTCCTCATCTAAAATTGCGTTAAAATAACTAAATGAATTATGAAATTTCAGTTTTAGGTCAACTTATAAACTTTGCACGTTATCTAGTCAATTTGGATTTGGTGGCCCACGTTTCCCCACAATTTTCCAATATAAAAAAAATCCTTTTTTTAAACAGTCAGAACTCGGGAAATTAATGTATTTAAATATAACAAAAAAATGGCTCATGATACCTTAAAAATGTAGAAAACCTTTCCATTATTCTTTGCTTTTTATCTTTTATAATAAAAAAGTAATGTAGCAAAGAAAAAAGTGGCCCATGATACCCCACTCTCCCCTATGATTAATCACTACCTGATAAACGAGTCGAACATTTTGGTATATATTTGAAGAATGTTATTTATATTCTGGAGGAAAATCTCTGAAATCCTGTGATAAATTCTTGCAAACTTGAAGTCCAATTGTTGAGAACATGCTCTAGCTTTTATGCGTTATAAAAATAGAAAATCTCTTGAATATGTATGCGTTGAATTAGTGAAATTAAAAGATACATAATCATGAAACTATCTTGAGATTTTTAAACAAAAAAACTGAAAAAAAGCCTATACAAAATGGCTACTTTCATATGCTTTTGAAGATTTCGGAGAAAATAAAGTTTATTTTGTGAAAATTTTAATTCATTTCTGTCAAAAATCGTTTAAACTACAGACCCCGTTTGATTTCGGCAACACGCCGTCAATTTTGTGTTGCCAAAGTCGAATGTTGTCAAAATCTAACGGTTTTTGTCAGCTTTTTATTTTTTATTTAAAGTTATTAAAATTAATGTTAAACATAATATAAGCATGATTTTTTTTAATTTTGATCAATAATATTGATTTTAATCCTTCAATACTTGAGTTTTTTTAGATGAGAATATCAGTTATTATTTCAGTGATATAATAACATTTGAATTCAAATAACATAAATGAACAGGTTTGAAGTCGTTATTTACAGTATTATCAAAGTTATGGCCCATCAAAGTTGAAAAATAATTTTTGAAATTCTTGATTCATTTCAAAACGATTTTGAAAATTTCTTCCAAACCTTGTCAATTGGGTGTAGAAGGGTGTTTGTGATTGATTGAGATTATTTTGGAATTTTAGAATTTGCATAGCTGAAGAAATAACAGAAATTTTTCTAAAAGTACTTAAAAAAATAATTTTTCCATTTTTTCGCATATTTTGTTCGATATTTCACGCATACATCAAAATATCGTAATAAAACTATCATTGGCAAGTTACTTTTATTCTCTAGAATATTTTTTGTTAATAAACCACCCAAAAATATCCACGCATTTCCGAAACATCTGGATTTGTTGTTTCAAATCAACACTATGCATTAAAGGGTTAAGCAGTAAAAAAATTTGTTTGATTTTGAAAGCACTAAAATTTTGGAAAGGGATGCTGGATACAACGCCAGGATAACAACCGAAACGTTTTAAATTAAGCTAAGAGGCGACGATAATGTAGTCAATAGACAAAGGGATTCATTGAATTTTAAAACTGCTTACGACCCTGTCATTGCTAAATTTACACAGACACTGACAAACAAATGTAAACGAAAAACAAAACAAACTGCCCAAAATCAAAGTAGTTTAGACGATAGCCAGTCATTTGTAAGTTCCAATTTAAAATTAAAATTAAGATGGAATGTTTAAAGAAAAATATAATTTTAGTGTCCACTGTAAAAGGGCGTAAGCCATAGTAGCTCGAAACGTGTGGACAACTGGTAAAAATTGTTTTTTTTTATAATAAAACTCGCCGAAAAAAGTCGATAAAATCCAAGAGCAGTAAAAAAATAAAAAAAAATATTTTGTTTTAAATGTTTATTACTAATATAATTCGGCCTTATTAAAAAAAATCCATGATAATTTAAAATTTGAGACGAATTTTTATCAATATGAAATTAAAATAAAAAAAGTAAAAACCGTTTTTTGGATGTTGCCAAAAACGGCTCTGTGTTCTGCGGCATTTGGCTATCAAGAAGTCGAAGGTTCGAAGTTCAAGACAAGTTTAAATGAAGAAAAAACAACAAGAAAGGGGAAAAGTTGCTGGCAAACATCGATCAGAAATGGGTCATTATTCTTTTTGTTTTGTTTTTTTTTTTTTTTTTTTTGATTCTCCAATTGACGTTTCATGTCATCTTCGCTGATTAATTTTTCCAAATCCAGAGCTGAACAGCAGCTTCTCCGTAAATTTTAGTTGCCTTCATTCAGTCAGATAGCTGATTTAAATCGTAAATAGTTATTGTTTCAGCAGTTGTTGTATGTATGTATGTATGTATGTATGTATATCTACCACCCAGCTAGCAAGGCGCAGCCAGTAGCAGCGAGCAACTTTTTCCTTATAACTTGTTCAAGATTCACAGACTAAATGAACCAACATGCCTTTGAATGGACTGTTCCAAAGGATAAGAAGTGCAAGCAGAGGCACTTGAACTTCTAGTTAGGGATAGGATTTATTGTTTCAGCAATTGTTCAGCAAATAATGTGTGTTGAGTCATTCATTAATGAATTCATATGCACCGTTGTTTTATTGGTGAGGCGCGTTTTTAAACGACGGCCAACAAAATATACTCATAAACGGCCATAATTTGGAGCGAAGCCCCAATTCGAAGCATTTCTAGCGAAAGTTTGATAGCTTTATTCTCGAATAATCCACAGTAAATATAAAAGCCAAGACATATTTTTACTGCTCTCCTGGCTGGTAAGCAATCATATTTTTATGGATGTATCCTGAGAGCCCACACGTGGAAACTTCATCCTGAGTTCTTGGCATGACCATTTGCAACAAATGAATTGTACAAATAAGACCACTGACTGATACCAATCAAACTAATTTTCCGATTGAATCGACTATTTAAAAAATAATAACTCTAACAGACATATTTATTATGTTGAGTTCAAATATCACAAATAACCAGGAAAAAAGAAAAAAAGATAAAACTTGAAAAATATACATATTGATTAGCAACAAATTAAGAAATTGCATTATGCAATACACAAATAAGTCACTCAGGACCAAAGGTGTATAAAAACAAAAAATATAAGATTAGAGTTATTATTGCTGAAAAATTCTCCATATGGGAAATTGGCCTTGGTTAGGACGATGAAATCTTTAAAATTAGCTATCAAATTGCTGTCTTGATACGGAGGTCCAAATAAGAAATTAAATTTCTGATCAAATACTTAAGATTGAAAAATTCAAAAACATAAAAATAAGCTTAAAATAAATATTCAATAAGCATTTGAAATGTAAGACATATTGATAGTTGAAATTTAATATCTTGTGCTCATAATCAATATTCGTCAACATTACAAAACTAGAAAAAAAAAACCTATCTGATTAAAAGTTTGACAGCAATGAAATCTGAAGATTTAAAATTCTGAATACATCGTTATTAAAATTGAAAAATGCATTTTAGATTTGACAATAAGCATTGATCTCAAGTTAAGATTCAATAGTTCAAACCATTTAAAAAAGGTTTCAAAAGCTGGAGAATTTGATTCAAACTTAATATTTAAAGACAATATTTTCTTAAAAAATATTCTTTTTTTGAATTTGAAATTTGATAAACCTAAGAATTTGTTTTTCAAGAGTAAGTGTACGTTATTTTAATAAAGTTTGTTATAGATTTTAAGATCTTAAATGAAAAGGATACATTTCAATTTTTCATAATTCTTTTTTTTTGGTTTCCAAGTTTCAAATTCATTTCTCGACTGTATTCAAATCTGCTGAATTCATTTTGTTCTTTTCTTTTCGAGATTCCTAAATACTGGAAACGATGGAAAAAAATCCAGGAAATTTTCGAACCCAATATAAAGAGAAAACTCTAAGCTGGAAAAAGCAAGGAAGGGAGGAAAATGGTTGTTCTTCCTTGATATATAATCTGATCACGGTAACCTCTATGCCAGGTAAGTTTAAAAAAAACCGTGCCAATAGTCTTTATATATAATGTAGTAAACTTTAATATTTTATTTAGTTTAAAATATTGAAAAAATAAAAAAAAACTTTGTTCGTCCGAAAACCAAAAATAAATGTGGAGATCGACAACGGAACCAATAAAGAAACGCAACGGGAAGAATTGGAATGCTCAAAATGCAACATTCAACATCTAGAATTTATCATTTTTTATATATGGAGTATGATATTTTTATATCATAGTTTTAATTATCTACTGCATGAATTATAAGGGATACCAAAATAATTATTTTCGATAGAAAAAAATACGCTTATCTCTTATTAATGAAAATAGATGTAAAAAGAAAGAAAAAATTCAATAGTTTTGATTTTTAAAATATTGTAAAAAATAGTAAAAAAATTTTTAACTTTTTTTTGGGGTTTTAACTGCTCTTTTAATTTTTGATGCATTAACTCATTTTGAAATGTTTACAATACTGAATAGCTGAAGAAAATGCAAAAATTTCAATAGTAGTATATGTTTTCGTATGCGGTGGAGTGTTCAAATCTCCTTTTAAATTTTTTTACGGGGTTCCGGAAACTTCCGGGAAAATGATTATCATATTAACCCATTCCTGGGGACGTTAAAGTGGACCTTTTTGGTTCAAAGTATTTTACTAATATTTGAAAAAAAAAAAAAGGTTCAAGTATTCTTATTATCAAAATGAAGTCTATAGTTGTAGTTTAAAAAAAAAAGATAACAAATTCATTCTAAATCTTCGATTTTTATTTAAGGAATTTTATTTCAAATGATGAGAATATAAATTAAACGGAAAATTTCCAGCCAATCCATCAGATTTTCAAAAAAAAAAAAAATCTTCCGAAATGAAAAAAACTGAATACTGTGTACACATATTTCTCATGTTTCATTATACAAACACACTTTGAGCTAGTGTGATAAGTGGAAATAACATCACGATAATTCAAAATTTCATGTAATGGAAAAATGAGTATAATATTGGGAACACGCACTATTTATGATAAGAATATTTTACAGATATACAGATGATTGGTAGACATTTTTACTGAGCGACTGAATTATTTTTACTCTAGCATGTCTTGTGAGCCCACTCCGTGGAATGATTCTACTGAATCAAAGCAATCCATGAGTTCCATAAATTCATCAACGGTAAAATGGTTAAATTAAAGCGAATCTATCGATTGCATTGATTAAGTTTTTTTTCTCTCTTTAACAACCTTTAAAAAATTCTTGTAATGATTTGTTTACCTGAAACAGGGCTTTTTTGAGAAATTAGATCCAAAATTAAAATTAACAATCAAAATTCGTATGCATACACAGGACTCGAGTTCCGAATTCGGGAGGGGCGAGTGGGATATTATAGGCCACATTTTTTCTTTGCTTCATGACTACTTTATTATGAAAGATGAATAGAAAAAAATAAATGAAAAGGTTTTATACATTTTTAAAGTATCATTAGGCTGTTTTTTTTGTTTTTTAAATCATTGATTTCCCAAGTTCTGAGTGTTTTTTTTTAAAGTTTTTTTTTTAATTTGAAAAACTGTGGGGAATCGTGGGCCACGTAATCCAAATTGATATGATAACATGCAAAGTTTATGAATTGACCCAAAACTGAAATATCATAATTCATTTAGTTATTTTAAAGCAATTTCATATGAGGGAATTAAAAAGTGAATTGTGTATGATCGAATAGTTCCTTAAACCTGGTGCGGGATTATGGAACTCGAAACAAACGAGTTTCGTTCGATTCGACCGACTTTGGTATTACCGATCTTGAACGAGCTCGATTCGAATGTAACGTTTCGAGATGATCTACTACCCGGTTTACTCGAAATCTTGTACGTAAAACTTGAGAACTCGAACGAGATACGTAAAACGATTCTGATTCGATTCCAGTTGAAACTCGTAACCAGTATCTCAAAACGAATAGGATTCATTATTTCACCCCTGGTTTGCGAACGTTTTGACAAAATTCCTTGTTTAAGATTTATGTTTTATATCGCATTAGAAAATATGGATAACACATTTTTTAAACTCTTCATATGGCATAAGAACATTTTACAGATAGTGATAACCCGTTTTAAGTTTTAAATGTGTAGAAAACACCAAAATATAGGTGGCCCAAGATACCCCACAAAATGTGGCCCATGATTCTCCACAAGCAATGATTTGCAAATTGGTTGCGCTTGTGTGACTTATTGATGTTTCATCGAAAAAATTTTTCGACTTGAAAGAACATGACAAAACTAAGATCATAACCATATGAGCATATGTTATGTACTTTAAGTCTCCCACGGATGCAATTTTGCGAGTGCTTGTTAAATAATGTAAGTACATTTTTCTATGCTAGTTAAATAAAAGAACCATATGATACGTACATAAGTCAACAAGTTTTAGGAAAACATGCTTACGCAAAGCGACGACGATGACAGTTGGATTGAGATTTTTATCTCTTCACACGGCTGAGATATTTAAAGTGGCCCACGTTACCCCACTCTCCCCAATTCAAATGGAAGCATTTATTTTGAGAAACAGGAAAAAACTCTATTTTTTCTATTGAGAGCAAGTTAACTGGTGTTGGGAAAAAGTGGTAGAAATTTTGACACTTACAGCACATTTTGAAAATTTTGCCATGCGAAAACACTTTCAAGATCTGTGGCCTTCTAGTTTGTTTACAACACGTGTTGTATTTTCGCATGCTGTGATGCAAAAATAGCAATATTTCTATCACATACGGCTGAAATAGAAACAGTGTTGTAAAAAAATACAACTCCCCAAGATCTTGAAAACATTTTTGGATGGTAAAATTTTAAAAATGTCAAAATTTCTACCAATTTTTCCCAACACCAGTGAACTTGCTCTGAGATTCATTGACGTGATATCAAGTTATAGTTGTCAATTTTCCTCAGGTGTTTTAATCGAGATGTTATACTTAAACTTTAATTTTGAATATTCATTTTTGTTAGGACATAACAGTAGATGGAGATCAGGAATATATTTTGTAAAGATTGTTTGATGTGATGTGATGTGATCTCATATATTTTGATGTGATGCGATTTGATCTCATATTTTTGTAAGTTTGACGAGAAATTGAGATTAAATTTTTCATATTTGGACATTTAAAGTTGAAATTTGAGTCTCACATGAACGTCCAGCGCACAAAACGTTATCTGTTATCCGACCTTTAAGTACTTCAGTCTTTAAGCCATGTGATAACTTTTTTTTAAAGAAATCTCTATTCGATATACGATAGTCAAGTGGAAATTTTAGCATGATTGAAGTTTTATTAAAAAAAAAAGTTTAAGTTAAAGAAACAAAACTCAAGAGGAGATAAAAAAGTAAATGATGAAATACAAGTTTTTGTAGATGCTTCCCACGAACAAAAAGTCGTGAATTTATTGCAAAATAAGGGCTAGTTGATTAAAAAATGTCATTAATTTATTACAAAATAAAGGCCAGTTGCACTCCCCCTTTTCGCTGTTCGATCACGCTGAAATTTTGCAGGTGAACTTTTTGCATGCCAATAATTTATTTCAATCTGTAGCGCGTAAGATTTTTCAAGTTTAATCATCCCATGCTTTTTTCTCACTCTGACAAACATATTAAGAGATTAGATAATCTAAAAAAAATCGGACATTATGTAGGTATTGGGTCAATGATTTTCTTAAATTTTATCAAAATTCCTTTAAACTGAAGAAATATCTATCCACTAACATTCTTTTTACAAAATGCTAATTGATTTATATCCATAATTCGTTGAGTCCACAGTTCAAAACATTTCCACTCGAGAATTAACTCATTCAAAATGCAAAGATTGCTACAAATCTACGTAATTGATGTCGTTCATCTGCTTGAGAACTTTGCGTAAGCTTTTCGCTTTTTCGAGGTCTGATTCGCATTTCCACCATCCACTGTAAAATGTAGAAGCTCGACATTTAGAACGAATGCTGCTGGTAGCAAAAGGCTAGGAGAGCCATCTTTCGCCTGTCCCGGACACGTTCCCGGAGACAACCTTCCTATAAACCAGTCAGTGGAGGGGACCGATACGCTTCGATAAACGATTCAACCGAATGAACCGTCTCGCCTCTTTCCTTCACCCATCCTAGCGAATTCGAAAGAACGACCAAACTGGAGGAGTCAATTAGTTTAATGGATTTAATTAGACTCGCTTTCGGTCTCCTCAACTACGCTGCTGCACTTCGTTTTAAATTGAGCGCACAACACATCATCCTCGTCGTCGTCGTCGTCAGAGAGCTCTGCCGGAATCATCGCTAGCTATCATCCGGACGCATAGAAACGGAACCATATCGATTGGTTTGCTGCCGTAAGACCCAGTAGTGCAGCGATGCAATTTCGTTAAAGCTAATAGGACTTATAACAGGACGCTTTTCGACGCCCCACCACGATTGAACGTTATCTTTGTAACAGGTTTATGGTTGACTTATCGTTTCGAAGAAACTCAACCGTTCGTTTGTTGGATGTGTTTCACGTGGATACGATTACGTGGTTGTTTTTTTATATGGGATTTTTTAAAGGAAAGTAAGGCGGTTTGGCTGTCATAATGATTCTTAGGTAGTCAAATCTATGAAATTTTCGACTCGAAATACTATTATGTTCATAATAAGACTATTCTGCAGGTAAATTCTATATTTTGTTGCTTTGCAACTTATTTTTATATTACAATTTTATTTAACTGGCATTCTCAAGCTTAATATCTATAGGTAGCAAATAATTAACCGGCCCTGTTGAAACGGATTGAACTTCGCGTTCCGACGACAAGAGGGCTACCAGAAGTAGAATGACTTATCGGTGTAACGTCCGTTACAACCGCTGAGAAGAAATGCTGATATTTCGCGCGCGATCTACTAGCATTGTCTTGGCAAAAACCCGAAGCCAACCTCATAAAGGGATGCAATCGGAAAGCCTTCTTGCTAGCTGGGAAACTGAATACCGGTCTCTTATAGAGAATTCGTTTTCGATTGATAGTGCACCGGTACACTACCGGTAGTGCACTTTTTGCTGTTTTCACGATGAGTGGTCCACTGGTAGTGAACATTAAGTGGACGGTGGAACACTCTGAAAATATTCGGTGTTGCTGGCGCTCACACTAATACTATCATGAATTTTGACAGGACGTGCTTCCCGATGTAAACAAATATCTGCTGGTCTTGTTTATTTCTATACCGCAAAAATTGCGTTCTAGCTATTTCCACATTGTTTTTTCCTTAATTCACGGAAACTTGTTCCGGATTCAATACCAGTGCCAGCAGAGGCGGAGAATTTTACCCAGAGAGCACGTTCCAAAGCAAACAAACGAATCTCGGCCCTCAAGCAACTGGAGACAGCCGGAAAGCTACCAAGAGGCACCCGTTTTTATCTTCAAGCTAAAATGGAGGATGCGGATCGAACGCTCCCAAGAAGAAATGTGCCCAGAAGGCTTGTTGCAATCGGTTCCAGGAGATGCCAAAGAAAAGCAGCAAATCCGAGTACAAAAAGTGGCGGAATTGCCCAAGTTCTCTTGCTAGGGCGGATCCCATAATTTGGTCTCGCGCAGCAAGAAGAAGAATACTCTGCTACAAGCCAGCTTCAAGCGTTGAAGCCCCAGAGTGCGTGAAAAACTTGAACGAACTATGCTTTAGGGTGACGATGCTCGGTTGCGCCAAGTCCCGGATTCCAACCCGTTGCCCTTCGAAAAAGGTAGTTCGAGACTGCACCCGCATTGGGGGCTTGAATTTCGTTCGTTTCGGTCTATTATCAAACTTTTTCGCGATCCGAGTTCACCGTTTTGCATTTTTTTTTTGTTATCTGAAACGGAAATACTCGAATGAAGAAGATGAGATTTGCGAGGAATAAACTTTACTCTCAAGACAAAATATCGTAACCATCAAGCTGGAGTAACTCCAGTCCAGCAGCAGCAAACATAGACCGCCCAGAACCAGCCGGTATTGCAGTTATCATCAGGGCCAGAGGCGAATCTACCAAGCAAGCCTCTCTAATAAAATTAATCTGAAATCTTCACAATTCAAAATAATACATAAATTCATGCTAAAATTTTCATATTATTTACAGGACAATGATCAAATTGCTTTCCATTTTCGAAATCAAACGAAAACAAATACCAGCTGTAATGTATTTTTGACAGCTTGATATTTTCTGTTGACACTGCCGATTTCACGCACACCAACAAAGGTGAGGGCAAAACTCGATTCATGCTCGTTTTCAGCGTGGATGGTGCAACACTTTCGGTTGGTGAAAACGAATACGATAATTATATTCGAGACACTGATTGGAAAAGTCGCTCAGAAGTCGGAAAATTCGTAGTCCGTAGCCGTTGGATCTACATATATAGAATCTGAAATCTGAACATTGTTGGAGCTGATAGTCTCCGACACGTTATTCTTGTGCATTCGGTTCGGTTAACAGAAGTTTTCAGGTAGCGGAAGTGCCTACTGGTTGTTGAACCTGGTCCTTGGAGGCTTATTAAATGTCTGCGCTAAAATGCTGGAGGCTAATTGAATGTCTGCGCTAAGATGCTGGATGCTGGAAGTGATTGGCGTGTCGTCGGTAATTTTATTTTACTTCTAAAATTTGTTTGCTATTCTTCCGATATTTTCCATGAGAATGCCTAGTTTCAAAAAACAAGATCCGCTTAAATTTAGATTGCCCCTCCCCCCCCCCCCCCCCCCTTGGAGTAAGAGTCCCTCTAACTGATTGATGACCGTTGGCACATCCAATCTTAGTGGATGGCGCTTAAGTTCTGCGAGAAAAAGCAGACTATTTTACATGAGTTTATGGATGTACTATCTGACCCGGTGTGCTTTGCTACACTTTTAAAAATTGATAAATTGTGTGAAAATAATATCACTATAAATAAATTTTCAAATTATTATTGAAATACAAAGAAGATTAAATTCTCTGTATTTTTTTAACTGTCTGAACGGTCTGAAATGGTTTTTCAATAACGGTTTTAAATTTGACATGAGGAACTTATATTTATTTTCATTTTTCCCCTGCAGTGTGGGGAGGGTCCACAAACAACCATAACAATATTTTTCGTAACTAAGTAACATCACATCTCACATTTGGCTCCATTTGCTGGATAAGTTTTAAGTACTTTCCTTCTTCCAATTTCTCTTCTGGAAAAAGGAGAGGTCTTGAATCTTTAAAAAAAATCCGTTCATGTAAAATATGATTGCTTAAGCTTGAAATTTTTTTTACATTATGCGATAAAACTGTTAGTAGCGCCAACTTGAGCCCCTCGGCTTGATCGATTTGGTTGGGGATACATCGACGATCAACTCCTGATGACAGCGACGAATAGACGTCAGATCGAGAATCGGCAGAGTGGCGATTGAAAAGTAGAAAAAGGCGGTAGATGATAAAACTTGTGCGGAAAAGTTAAAGTTAGTTTTCGGTTAGATTTACTGGCAATATTGTGTTTAATTTGAAATTCTATTGTTCGGTAAGGTCACAACTAAAAACTGTAATAGAGAAGATTATTTACAAACTGTTACTTTATAGTCGGGCTAGCGAATTCGCTGAGCGTACAAATTGAGGTTACACGTGTAGTTCATAGGCCGAATCGGATAGTTACCTACTGGTAAGGTCTTTTCAAGCTGTATCGAGATTTATATTCTAACCAACTTACCGTAACTAACTAGGTACCCTGATACCGACTGCGATCGGATGTTGTTAGGAGAGAATTTGCCACATTGTTGCTTATGCAAACACTAAATGTAAGCTACCTTTTCATTATACACCAGAACATGCAATTTACTGAATTTAACCATTGCAGGAGATTTTTAATCATCTAAATACAAAGATTAAATATCCAGAAACTTTGTTTGTTGGAAGCTGGCATCCCTAACAATTTAAAAATCTCATTTAACGAGATGTCCGAAGGATCCAAAAAGTCGGCTGATGAGAGCGTGATCATAACCTCAAATAAGACTATGCAGCCTAATGATAAACAGTTGGAAGATGGTGCAACACCGGTCGTGAGCGCTAAAACCAGCAAAAATCCGAAGACTAAATCTAATCCGAAGAAGAAAGTCGTCACCTTTAGTTGCGTACTTTGCAAGTGGCCAGACAACAACGAGATGGTGATGTGTGATGTCTGTAGCGCATGGCACCATTACATCTGCGTCGACGAAACCGAAGGTATATGCGATCGAGACTGGACGTGTTCCAAGTGTCTCGAGAAATCTAGAAAAAAGTCTTCCGGAAAAGGATCGGCAACTAGCACCGCTATCAAAAACCAGGATCAAGAAGCACGCCTTGGACTGCTCAGGGAAAAGCTGGAATTTAAACAAAAATTTGCGTTGCAACGTCTAGAACTTCAGGAGAAACTGGAACATCAATATCTAGAAGAGAAATATAAATTAACACAGGATATCTCTGCTGAAAGTGTGTTCAGTAGCGACGAAAATTTCGGTGGCCAAGAAACAATGCGAAGGATTCAGAATTGGATTAGCGATGTTGATAAGTGTGGGGGTGGCGATGGTGGCGATATAGCATCGCAAGCACCCAGTCAAAGTAAACTTCACGATGGTCGTGCTAAAGCAACGCGCTTGGATGGTCACCCTAATACGTCTCTTCGAGACTTCTCGCAAGGTGCTCGAGAAACAAGCCCACACAATATGAACAACAGCTCGTGTAATGTTTTTCTCCCGGAACAGAAATCCACTCCTCACGGTCAGAGAAAATCATCCGAGAATCACGGTCAATTGGAAACGTTTGTTTTGAACCGCAGTCAGCTGGCAGCTAGGCAAGCCGTCCATAGGGAGCTTCCGGAGTTCAGCGGAAATCCCGAGGACTGGCCTCTGTTCTACTGTACTTTCAGCTCCTCTTCAGCAATGTGCGGTTTTACTAATGAAGAGAACATGCTTCGATTAAGGAACTGCCTCAAAGGTCGGGCACTGGATGCCGTGAGATGTCGACTATTACATCCGTCGAACGTGAACGGAGTAATATCTACCCTTAAAATGCTGTTTGGGAACCCGGAATCGATTGTTCACGCTATCATTTTAAAAATCAGAAAACTACCGCCACCGGATATGACCCGACTTGAGACTCTAGTGAATTTTTCACTCTCGGTTGAAAACCTATGTGCCACCATCGAAGCCTGTGGAGTCCACGACTTCATGTACGATGCTTCTCTACGTTACGAACTCATCGAGAAACTTCCATCGGACCTGGCTATGCAATGGGCTAAACATGCCAGAAATTTGACTGTACCAAAATTGTCAGATCTGAGTTCATGGTTACACACAGAAGCTGAGGATGCTTCGTCTATTTTAATCACACCGACGTCCAGTCAAAGGTCTAGAAGAAACGATAGATTTTTGAATCTTCATTCAGGGTTTCAGCAACAAGAGTCACAACAGAACATAACAGCAAAGACTAAGCAAAGAGGTTGTTCGAAAGAAAGCGCCCCAAGGGTGTGTGGAGTTTGTAAAGGTTCCTGTGAAATGATCTCCAAATGCGAACGATTCGCTGAACTGAGTTACGACGCGAAGTGGGATGTGCTTAAAGAACTTCAACTATGTAAAAAATGCCTTCGTCGACACAGTGGTACATGCCGCATGCAAAAGATTTGCGGAGTAAACGGCTGCACTTATAAGCACCATCCCCTAATGCACAAGAAGTTGGAAGTAAAACCAAGTACCGCTACCCCCGGGAATTACTGCAATATTCATCAATTGGAGGGCGATCAAATCCTGTTCAGAATCGTCCCTGTCATTCTGTACGGCTCGAAAACAGCGATACGCACGTTTGCGTTTTTAGACGACGGGTCGGAACTCACTCTTATTGAAGAGAGCTTAGCGAACGAACTTGACCTTCAGGGCCCGCAAAAATCACTTTGCCTGAAATGGACAGGTGATACAAGGCGATTCGAGGATCGTTCAAAAGTTGTCAACTTACGAGTATCAGGTAGCAACAAATCGTTTGAAAGGTCTTACAGTTTGTCGGAAGTTCGAACAGTTCGTGAACTAAACTTACCTAAACAGTCTTTAATAACAACTGATATGAAGCGCAAGTACCCCCATTTGAACAACATTCCCTTCGAGTCCTATCGAGATGCTGTCTCACGGATCCTGATTGGCCTGGATCATGCACATCTAGGGAATGCCTTCAAAACCCGCGAAGGCCGCTTCAACCAGCCAATCGCAGTAAAATCCAGATTGGGCTGGATCGTGTTCGGCAACTGCGCTGAAACTGAACCAGCTAGTTTTTTTGTAAACATGCACAGCATACCTAGATGTGAATGTAATGATGACGATAGTCTGCAAAAGTTAGTAAAAAACTATTTTTCGTTGGATAGCATTGGCATTTCTCATTCATCGCCGCTAATGTCAACTTATGATCAAAAAGCTATTGACATGTTGAACTTCCAAATGAAATCGGTTGCTGGCAGATACGAAGTAGGACTGTTATGGAAGTACGAACATGTGAGGTTGCCCAACAGTAGAGACATGGCTCTCAGGAGGTGGCAATGCTTAGATCGCCGACTGAGCAAAGACGAAAAGCTAGCTACGCTGATGGAGGAAAAAATACAGGACTATTTGCGCAAGGGATACATCAGGAAGTTAGACAAGAAAGAACTTGTATCGAAACAACCTAGAGTTTGGTATCTCCCTATATTCCCCGTGGTGAACCCAAACAAACCAGGCAAACTACGAATAGTCTGGGATGCTGCAGCAAAAGCCCACGGAGTATCTTTAAATTCAGTTCTCCTAAAAGGGCCTGATCAGATGAGTTCGCTTTTTTCTATTTTGCTCAAATTCCGAGAATATAAAATAGCCTTTTCCGGTGATATAAGGGAAATGTACCATCAGGTACTAATCAGAGAAGCCGATCAACAATGCCAAAGGTTCTTTTGGAAAAGCAACGCGGACTCTATCGTTCCCAGTGAATATGTTATGCGAGTAATGACATTTGGGGCCAGCTGTTCACCGTGCAGCGCCCTCTTCGTGAAGAACGCAAATGCGCGAAAATTTCAAAAGGAGTTTCCACAGGCGGTTGACGTAATTATCAATCAACACTACGTTGACGACGCACTGGTGAGCGTGGAAGATGAGGACGACGCCATACGTATTGCCAAGGAAGTTTACGAGATCCACAGAAGCGGTGGCTTTGAGATAAGGAACTGGGTATCCAATTCCCGTCGGTTCCTGAAAGCTCTTCCAGGCCCGAATGCCGCGGAAAAAAGTATGAGTTTGTCTTCCGAGCTTGGCACCGAGAAGATCCTTGGGATGTTTTGGAATACTGCTTCCGATAAGTTCACGTTCAAGCTCTCTTCTAGACACGATCCGGATCTGCTGAATGGTAAGCGAATTCCAACTAAAAGAGAAGTTCTCAGAACCCTTATGATGATCTTTGATCCCCTGGGGCTAATAGGCCACGTTTTAATGTATCTGAAAATAATCCTACAAGAAGTATGGCGCGTTGGCGTCGGATGGGATGACAATATCCCCAAAGATCTTTTTTTGAAGTGGTTGTCATGGCTGAATGTGCTACCGGCGCTTCAAGAAGTTAGAATCCCGCGTTGTTATAGAATAATGACATCTATGTTCAACACCACAGTCGTTCAAATGCATACGTTTGTCGATGCGAGCGAGAGTGGATTTGCCACCGCAGTGTTTCTCAGGTTCGAGGAAAACGGCAACGTAGAATGCACCTTAGTTGGAAGCAAAACAAGGGTATCTCCACTGAAATTCTTAACTATCCCGAGATCTGAGCTGCAAGCTGGTCTACTAGGAGCCAGATTAGCAACAAATATAGTTGCGTCATTATCCATCGAAGTCCATAAACAATTCTTCTGGACCGATTCAAGAAACCTTTTGAGCTGGCTGAAATCAGATCATCGCAGATATTCTCAATTCGTCGGAACGCGCGTAAGCGAGATTCTGGAACTAACGAATCTCAACGAGTGGTACTGGATTCCTACAAAGGATAACGTTGCGGATGACGGAACCAAATGGAAGGGCGTGCCGGATACTTCCTCGAGCAGCAGATGGTTTAGAGGCCCTCCCTTTCTTTATAAACCAGCAGAAGAGTGGCCAAATCAACCAAAATCCATCGACAACACCAACGAAGAACTACGTCCTAAGCTTCTGCTTCAAATTGCGACTCATCAATCAATTGTAAATATCGAAAACTTTTCCTGCTGGCGTCGTCTGTACCGATCGACAGCCATGGTAATAAGAGCTGTTAATGAATTTCGAAGCTTACTGCATCCATCGCGAAAGAACATGAAACCTAAGCGCCTGAACCCCGATATCGAGAGCATTCCACCCTTGAACAGGGAGGAATTAGTAGCAGCACAAAACCTTTTGTACAAAGAAGTCCAAATATGTACGACCGCTGACGAATATACTTTGCTGAAGGAGTCCTCCGGCGAAAGTCCCAAAGTCCTGCCAAAGTCTAGCAAACTTTATCGCCTTTCACCCTTCGTAGACACCAATGGTGTTATGCGTATTCACAGCAGAACGAAAACTTGCCAGTATACAGACCTTCATTCAAAAAATCCTATTGTCCTGCCACGGGAGCATCACATGACAAGACTTGTTGTTCAACATTTCCACAAAAATCTTTATCACCGGAACCACGAAACTGCCATCAATCAACTACGTCTGCGCTATTACATTCCGAAGTTGAGAGTAGTATACCGTACCATGAGAGGCAACTGTCAGCGTTGCAAAAACGAAAAGGCTTCTCCAGAACCACCCCCTATGGCCGATCTTCCAGAAGCCAGACTGGCAGCCTTCTGCCGGCCATTTACTCATGCAGGCATCGATTATTTCGGTCCGATGCTGGTTGTGGTTCATCGTCGTTCAGAGAAAAGATGGGGTGTTTTAATAACGTGTATGACTACTCGCGCCATCTATATAGATCTCGTGCAATCACTGAGCACCGACTCATGCATCATGGCATTGAGAATGTTCATGGTCCGTCGCGGAGTTCCAAGATTAATTTATAGCGATCAAGGAACAAACTTCAGAGGAGCAGCAAAAGAACTTGTAACAGAACTCGAAAAGATGAACCAAGACGCTCTAGTATCGGCAATTACATCTACTGAAACCACCTGGAAATTCAACCCCCCAGCATCACCACACATGGGTGGTGCGTGGGAGAGGTTAATCCAAACAGTAAAAAAGAACTTGCAAAGCATCTCGCTTTCTCGAGTTCCACGTGAAGAAGTACTGCGCTGCGCACTGGTGGAAATCGAAGGTACAGTAAACTCCAGACCTCTGACTTACGTGTCGTTGGAAGATCAAGACGCTCCTGTGCTAACTCCAAACCATTTTACACTCGGTTCCTCCAATGGTAACAAGCCTCTAGCCTTGTTTGACGACAGTTCCGAGGCACTACGAAAGCAGTGGCACACTTCTCAACTTATAGCAAATATCTTTTGGCGACGTTGGCTAAATGACTATTTGCCATGTTTAACTAGACGATCCAAGTGGTACACACCTGCAAAAAAGATTGAGGTTGGTGATATCGTGATCATAGTTGATCCTAGTGCACCCAGAAACAGTTGGCCCAAAGGAAGAGTAATCGGGACCGTTCCATCCAAGGATGGTCAAGTTCGAAAGGCGACTGTCCAAACAGTCCACGGAATCTACGAGAGACCAGCGGTGAGGTTAGCTGTAATCGACGTTGGCGTTAGCAATCGTGCTGCTCAGGAGATGTCTGACCGCACTCCGGGGGGGACTGTTAGTAGCGCCAACTTGAGCCCCTCGGCTTGATCGATTTGGTTGGGGATACATCGACGATCAACTCCTGATGACAGCGACGAATAGACGTCAGATCGAGAATCGGCAGAGTGGCGATTGAAAAGTAGAAAAAGGCGGTAGATGATAAAACTTGTGCGGAAAAGTTAAAGTTAGTTTTCGGTTAGATTTACTGGCAATATTGTGTTTAATTTGAAATTCTATTGTTCGGTAAGGTCACAACTAAAAACTGTAATAGAGAAGATTATTTACAAACTGTTACTTTATAGTCGGGCTAGCGAATTCGCTGAGCGTACAAATTGAGGTTACACGTGTAGTTCATAGGCCGAATCGGATAGTTACCTACTGGTAAGGTCTTTTCAAGCTGTATCGAGATTTATATTCTAACCAACTTACCGTAACTAACTAGGTACCCTGATACCGACTGCGATCGGATGTTGTTAGGAGAGAATTTGCCACATTGTTGCTTATGCAAACACTAAATGTAAGCTACCTTTTCATTATACACCAGAACATGCAATTTACTGAATTTAACCATTGCAGGAGATTTTTAATCATCTAAATACAAAGATTAAATATCCAGAAACTTTGTTTGTTGGAAGCTGGCATCCCTAACAAAAACCTTCCTCATTCCCGGCTCTGTACTGTATGGAATATCACGTTATGTTAAAATTGTGCGGAACTTTTCCTCACTCTTATTCCCCACTACTAGAAGGTGAAAAGGATTATTTTTATAACCATAGAATCGTTGCGTGTACTTTTATACTCTCCTCTGTAAAATTTGGTTTATTTTATTTAATAAAACCTTAAATTTATCAGAACAAACGTTGGTACCTTTTTTTCGGTAAGACCCAAATAATCTTAGAAATATTATTTATTTGAATACTCTATCCAATTTGTTATCATCTGTGCTAATCCATTCGAGTTATTAAAAAATGTCTGCAAGCCCCTCTTCCCCATTCCTATCGAATCAGTGAAAGGAGGAAGAAGCCTTGATCAATCATAGAAAATAATTCTACTCAAAAACCCGCTGCTATTTTATTTCAATAATAAGTTCTCGAGTAATCCAAAAATATTGTAAGAAAACCATCTTCCTCCTTCCCTTCTTCTCGATGAAGATTAATGCATAGAAGGGAGACCCTCGTACCCCTTCGTATCTCTCCAGTGGAAAGACAGATGTGTTTCAAATATCTTAGAAACTTGACTCGTTGCCTTATGCCTTCCTATATAAAATTTGGATTCATTTGCATGATCAGTTATCGAAAACTGTATGGAAGACCCACTCCCCATTTTGTATGTCCCCAATCAAAGATGGTGGAGTCCCAAATAATCATAGAAACGTTTCTCGTACCCAAATAACGGCCCATGTTGTATTTGGTTCCATTCGCTTGATTAGTTCTCAAATTTTGCAAAAATAATTGTATGACTGGCCCCTTCCCGTTTTTCTACCACCATTCTGGAAAGAGGATGGAGCTTCAAACCATCTTGAAAAGATTCTTCCTATGTTTATGTTATGTAGAAGTAATACTAATAACTAATACAAATGTAAGTAATACAAATGTATTTTCAGACACCCAATCGGATATGAAAATAATTGTATGATTTTTCGAATTTGGGCCTGAATTTGTTTTCGTCGACATAAAAATCACTACATCCAGACAAATTTGAAAAAAAATATAATTAAGAATAAATTTCGAAGATGAACACAAATTTAAAGATTCGTTGAGTATTATTTTTTCTTTACAAAATTGTTATCTCGGTTGGATTGGTGGAAAATTTATGCATGGTGTTATCGCATATCTGTGATGAGTTTAATGGGAGGGAGGAATATTTGAAGAATTTATAACATTTTGGTATCAAGTTGTTTTTAAATGCCTATTCATATTCCCTTAAGTTCATAGGAAGTGTCCGGATAACCTCCATCCAATTACTCTTTTCTGTCTAAGAGACCGTATATGGTATTTGAATGCTTTTCCAATTTTCGAATATTTTCGGAAGTAGGTACTGAAGTCCTATCCTGGCAGGCATAACGCAATGTTTACGATGCTAGAATTTCGCTGATGGGTGATGAAACTTTGAATTGGTTAGATTTGAAATGCTTCGATATGAGTGAAATTTGTTAGAAAAAATCTGATCGAAAACGAAAAAAGGAGTTGATCCATTCGAGGGGTATCATAAATTAACACATCATACAGAAATCCTACGGCAAATGTTAACTATTTTTGAAATTATAATGCATATTCATCCAGACACACAGTTAATCTCTTATAATACCATTCTCTTCAAAACGAGTACAAAATGAGGCAACATTTCCAAAATAAAAAGATTTCGTTTAAAGAGCATATAAACAGTTCCTGCTGCAAATTTCATTGTTGCTTTTTCTACAACTCGAAAAAAAAGAAAACGAGCAGAGAGTTCAGCAGTTTAGTGCGACCTGAAAGTAAATTTTGGTTATTTATGTTCTCAGTTTTCTCAACTGTTGACATACAAAATCGAAAACAACATCTGAGTTACTTAGCTAAGAGCCACTAGATGGTGATGTTTTTAGGATAATTTTAACGGTTTTAAAATGGCCGACGATTCAAATTCTGAAACACGGATTCGACACATATAATTTCAATCCAAAATTTTAGTTATTAACGATAAAAGTCAGCTCATATTTATCAAATTTGCAGCTTATCATATCATCTTAAACGATTTCAATTGTAGAAAAATATTTTTTTAAGGGTGTTTACCAAATTTTTCACAGGATTGGAATAAAAACTTTGCTTAAATGTTAGTTGAACCACCCAAGTAACATTTAAAGTTTTAAAGCAGGCTGTTAGACCAAGTTTAGGTTTCATAAGAGACTTAAAGAGTCTTACAAAACAATCGGTTATACTTTGGAGGCAAAAAGTTCAACTCAAGCAGATGTTGACATATTTTCAAAATCAAACAAAAATTTGAATAGATTAAAAAGTATTTTGCGCCAAAATTTTTAAGCAAATTGCATCAAAATTATTATAAACGATTTATTGGAAACTTAAAATATGATTTAAAATTGACTGATGTGTTTTGATATAAAGAAAAGATTTTCAAGTGTTTTTTTTTCAACATTTTTATTAAATTTTTTTGAAATTGGCGAATATTGGGGAAAAAAACCGAAATTTCAATACAACTGGATGTTTGCAGAGAAATGTCAGGTAAGCAATGGTTAGAATAATTCGAACCTAATTTTTTGGTTCCAAATTTGCTTATACACGTAAAGTTCATTGATTTGAATCTCGGTTTTACATTTTAAACTTCGAATAGATGCATTTCCATACTCGAAACTCTCCATTTCGGAATGTGAAAAAAGAATTGTGAAATTGGAACATAAGAAAGTTTCATAATGGTGGTCAAGAATTGAAAAATCTGAAACAGTTTTATCATTTGCAATTTAAATTTAGATTCTCAAATAGAATTTAAAATAAATAACTGTAGAAAAAATTCACATTAAAAACTGAAAATTCAGTATCCAAATAAGAGATTTCTGGTTGAGGGTTTTGATACGAATTTCGATTGTTGGTTCATAACTAAAAGAAAATTGCTATCTGCAACTTAGATTAAAAAATCATTATCAGATTCTGAATTCCGAACGGCAAGATTCAGATCCGGAATTCAAATAACAAATTCAGTTTCAGCTCGAAGTTAAGTTAAATATTTAAGATAAGCATATCAATATGAACATCTCATTGAAGATTCAAATTGATTCTTGATTTCAATTCTTGATTCAAGATTAAAATTTAATTTTTAATCAGAGTCAGTTTGGCAACATATACCTACAGAAGCGATTCGGATGCATTTTGAAGATTTCGTTCTTTGAAAAATATTTATTTTAATCTACTGATGAATTCTGATGAAAAAAATTTTCAATTTCTGTCTTGATTTTTGTTGAGCAAATTCTGTATGTGACCAGATTTGCCCAGATATTGCCTGGATTTTTGGTCGACAATTTTGATATCAAATGGTCGGATTTGGCCAGGTTTTTATATTAAACTAGCTGACCCGGTAAACTTCGTTTAACCCATTACCTAATAAATCGATGGAAAATGTTTGAAGTTCTTTAACTTCTTCGTGCTCGTGAATCAATTTTCATGGAAATCGTCTTCAAGTTGTTCGAGTTTTGCCCGTTTCTAGTTGATTTTGTATAGGAGCCCCCCTTCCATAAAAAGTAATAATCTCGAAATTATTATACAAACCATCTCGGGCCCAAAAACCCTCGGATACCAAATTTCACTTCATTACGACCGACCATTCATACGTGATGGTGTTACAAAGAAACCGCCTCAATTTTCATATATAAGATAACCCGAATTCGTCCTGGGAACCTTATATTACCAGCTTTCTAATGAACTCATTGAAATTTTGAAAGATTAAGAGAAACTGAAAATATCGGCATTTAAAGATAAAAACGACGAGTGGGTTCTTTTTTCTGCCGATCATTGTATATACATCATCATCATCATCATTGCACAGTGGTCCAGAAATGAAATTTAGCGGGAAACAATTATTTGCGCTCTTGCCTTAGGTTTAAGACATTTGGTGTCCAAGACAAAGTTGTACAACTTGGTGGTCCTACAAAAACAAGTTTTTTTGTTATAACTTTGTTGGGTATCAATTTATCAAAATTATGTCTGCGGCAAGTATTTAGCAAATCATTATGTGCATCTTTTGTAGCAAACAGATTTCTAATATCTGCTTTTGATTCGCAGTTATCATGAATTTTGTGTTCAAAAATGGCTGTTTTGTATGAGCCATAACTTCAAATGGAGCAAACCAAAAAATTCAAACTTTAATTCGTTTGAATGAACATGTTAACAACTACTTTATATCAAAAAACTGGAGAGGTGTTTTTTGTTTAAAGCTTTTTATTAACATTTGAACTTGAACAAAATTGCCATTTTTCATATAACAAAATATATCACTTTTGCTCTGCGACGTGGAATTCTTCTTTGCTTTCGCACCCTTAGTCAATAATTCTAAATTTTTTACCACTACAAAATCAGAGTTTCCTATTCATAACCTTTTGTAAAAATTTTGATAGACTAACATAGCCAGAAGGGCACAAATAAAAAAAAAATGAGGATTCTTGATTATTAATGTATAGAACCATAAACTGAAAACAATGAATTACTAACTACCCAACAAGAAAGTCTTGAATTGTATTTTTCTTAGAAGGAGTTATTATTCACTTATGTCCTTTTGACTGTGAAAGCCAGTTTTGGTTTCTCCGGTGATCATTTTGATCAAACCCAAGTAAACCACACAGTTTTCAGTTCAAAAGTTTCGATTATTCGTGATGAACGTTCAAAGGAAAGTTATAGTCGTTCACTGGCTGAAGGGGTCTAGTGAAAAAGATGTGGTTGAAGTTCTGTTAAAAATGGATCCGAAGCTTTCGAAATTAACATTGAAAAAGAAATTAATTAATTAAATTAATTTGGTGGATCATACAGTGGTAAGGTTGTAGAAATATTTACAATATGATTCTACATTTCCGGAAAAAATGCTTCAACTGATTTTCAAATGGGGAGCTACCATATCTCAAACCACAGCAGGTATAAATTTATTTTGAACGAACCTTTATCTTTTGATCTTCAAATTATCTCAATATGATTTAATCAATCATTCATTGACGAAGATGATGAAGGAGACATGCGTGAATACAGCGATTCACACATTTTCGCGGTTTCTCTTGTTCCGTTACGTCTCGTAGATAAATCTAATAGGATACAAAACGTTATCTGGAGTAACGATTGCCCATCCTCAGTGAGTTTGTGCAGACCTATTAGGCTCATTTTTGCTAAGAAAAGTGCAGATCTAACAAGATTCGTTGGAAATGTTCATGAAGATCGCAGATCGTCTATGTATAGACAAACCCACTTGGAGAGCCAGGAAAACCAATATAGAAGAGAATGGACGGCGTCAGTCTTCGAAACATACTAAAAGAACAACTGAACTTATGTATTGATAAGCCTAGGGTCACCGGTGGGAATTCCAATACAGGAAATATTGCCAGGAAATTCTTCGAGAAACGGATTGAAGTTGCACAAATTACGGGACTGAATGTTCGGCTTTTGGAAAAGTTTTACGTGATTTTAACCATTATCAACAGTAGCTCGTGTGAAGGGTATGCTGAAGAAACTCGGGTGCTTTATAACAATTTATATAGCTGGTATCCCGTTTCTCCAACCGTACACAAATTGTTAGTGCATGGAGCAGCAGTCATAAAACATCATATTTTACCCATAGGCATGTATTCGGAAGAAGCTGGTGAAACAAGAAACAGAAGTTTACGAAGATTTCGAGGAAACCACTCCAGAAAGTTCGATCGTGTGATTAGTCTGGAGGATGTTTTTAAAAGACTCCTCCTGACATCAGATCCGTACTTCTCACTATCCAATAGAAAATGTATGAAATATTAAAAAATCAGCCTTCCTGAATGCAGCCGTCACTTGATCTGTGACCCCTAACGCGTTTATTTTATTAGTTTCATTATTGCTAGAATATAAGTGTTTTTTTTTTGTTTTCTATGAATTTTTAATTGATTTCTCAAATAAACTTTTTTTCCGGCTTTCCGTTTCTGTTAACTATAATGATGATATATATGTTACGATGTGTACGGTTATTCCTCACGCAGCCAAAAGTAATCAAAAATAATATAGAAAGGTTATATGAAAAATGGCAATTTTGGTCAAGTTCAAATGTTAATAAAAAGCTTTAAACAAAAAACACCTCTCCAGTTTTTTGATATAAAGTAGTTGTTAACATGTTCTTTCAAATGAATTAAAGTTTGAATTTTTTGGTTTGCTGCATTTGAAGTTATGGCTCATACAAAACGGCCATTTTTGAACACAAAATTCATGATAACTGCGAATCAAAAGCAGATATTAGAAATCTGTTTGCTACAAAAGATGCGCATAATGATTTGCTAAATACTTGCCGAAGACATGATTTTGATAAATTGATACCCAACAAAGTTATAACAAAAAAACTTGTTTTTGTAGGACCACCCTAACTTGTACACGAAAAATCATCATAAAACCTAGACGTTGATAGATAGACATTCAAAGTCTTCTACAAAGTTTCATCAATTATGTTGTTCTACATAATTGTTGAACATAATACAGCACTATCTCCTTACAGTAAAAAAATAATTTTCGTATCTAAGGAGTTTTATGAACCACCCTAAAAATGTTTCATTCAAAAGTAGCGCCTTGTGATGTTGTACAACTTTGTCTTGGACACCAAATATCTTAAACCTAAGGCAAGAGCGCAAATAATTGTTTCCCGCTAAATTTCATTTCTGGACCACTGTGCATTGTAACATCATCGAGTGTCTAACCCCTCTAACTTCGCACTATCCGTGAGTGATTTGTGTTTATTTTGTTTTGATTCCATTTAAATATATTTACTCAATTGAAATAACTTGTTATGCGTTTTATTATTTTCGTAAGACATAATCTGAAAATTTTAAAAACGATAGTTGATATTCAAGAAAATAAATAGTTAAAACTACATCCTTGTGTATTTTTACAAGACTGAGTAAAATATACGATTGCGTGCATCGGCTTCGATGTAAATGTGTCGTGTACAATACAATGTTATATCGAAAACGATGTTCCTTTTTTGTGCATTGTTTTTGATCTGATATTACATGATTTTTCTTGATGTCTATGATTTATTTGAAAACTTACCAATTTTAGCTGTCCATCTAATCCAGTCCTGACCACTTTTTCTGAAAAGGAAAATATAGACAAAAATTTTGTATTATTAAAAGGTCTTAATGAATCAGTTGAATTTTACGCAGTATAGGAAGAAGAATATGTAAAATGTGACTTATCATAATCAATTTTTCTGTCTCAAAATATTTAATACGATTTGAATTAAAAACTATTTAAAAATTGTGCAAGGAAAAATAATAATCGCTACATTGTCGTCAGATGTTTTTTAAACTGCTCATACGTCAGAAAATTGAATGTCATAACTTTAATCTTATATTAGACAAGGTCCCATTTTCAACTGCTATGCGGGAATTCTTCTTTGTATCCTTTACATTGACTACTCAACCTCGAGAAAGGAATGCCTCTATTAGCAATAAATACTCTCGGCTTTCTCGATGTCCTTAATTAGCCAATTAATCCCGTTACAAGACGCTGAGCTGATGAACGAAAGAAGGTTACCATGCTGGCCGGGAGAAAGCCATCGGAAAATCTCTATCTTCTATCATCTCCCGCATCGAAATTCATCCTTCAGGGGTGAAAACCTTGCGTAACAAAAGAAAAATGGCGAAGACAAAAAAACATAGAACAGAGTAACAATAATTAATGTCATCGATTCCATCGAATCCTAATTCTGGCTGACGGACGTATTCTCGCCAAATACGGGTAGGTAGAAGTAGAATCTATCAAGTCGTTCAGAAATGGGTCTGTTCGTTGATTTTGCCTAGATCATACACTCACACTCGAAACGGAACACCCGCGCGCCATCTCTCAAGATTGTTTGTGTATCAATCATCATGATGACGTCCACCTACATACGATATATCCAATCAGAATCGAACAACCGAGCGGCAGGTTGGAATTGATTTATTGTTACAATCCATCATCGTCTGGGCCACGATTCTTCCTTCGAAAGTTAGAAGATGAAAACAAAATTGCATGTTTATAACATCCTAGAAGGAGGACTTCTTATGGCAACTTTAACTATTCTATATCAAATATTTAATAAATTTGAGAATATCTTCATCATCAAATTTTTTTTGAAAATCACTAGAATTTTCAGAATTTTTGCTATTTTTGTTATTTTTGTCAATTTGATAAGTTTTTTCGTTTTTGTCATTTTTGTGTCATTTTTGTGTCATTTTTGGGTAATTTTTGTGTCATTTTTGTGTCATTTTTGTGTCATTTTTGTGTCAATTTTGTGTAATTTTTAGTGTCATTTTTGTGTCTTTTTTGAATAATTTTTGTGTCATTTTTGCGTCTTTTATGTGTCAATTTTGTGTCATTTTTGCGTCATTTTTGTGTCACTATTTTGTCACTTTTGCGTCCTTTTTGTATTATTTTCGTGTTATTTTTGTCATTTTTGTGTCATTTTTGTGTTATTTTTCTGTATATTTTGTGCCATTTTGTGTCATTTTGTGTCATTTTTGTCATTTTTGTCATTTTTGTCATTTTCGTCATTTTTGTCATTTCTGTTATTTTTGTCATTTTTGTCATTTTTGTCATTTTTGTCATTTTTGTCATTTTTGTCATTTTTGTCATTTTTGTCATTTTTGTCATTTTTGTCATTTTTGTCATTTTTGTCATTTTTGTCATTTTTGTCATTTTTGTCATTTTTGTCATTTTTGTCATTTTTGTCATTTTTGTCATTTTTGTCATTTTTGTCATTTTTGTCATTTTTGTCATTTTTGTCATTTTTGTCATTTTTGTCATTTTTGTCATTTTTGTCATTTTTGTCATTTTTGTCATTTTTGTCATTTTTGTCATTTTTGTCATTTTTGTCATTTTTGTCATTTTTGTCATTTTTGTCATTTTTGTCATTTTTGCCATTTTTGTCATTTTTGTCATTTTTGTCATTTTTGTCATTTTTGTCATTTTTGTCATTTTTGTCATTTTTGTCATTTTTGTCATTTTTGTCATTTTTGTCATTTTTGTCATTTTTGTCATTTTTGTCATTTTTGTCATTTTTGTCATTTTTGTCATTTTTGTCATTTTTGTCATTTTTGTCATTTTTGTCATTTTTGTCATTTTTGTCATTTTTGTCATTTTTGTCATTTTTGTCATTTTTGTCATTTTTGTCATTTTTGTCATTTTTGTCATTTTTGTCATTTTTGTCATTTTTGTCATTTTTGCCATTTTTGTCATTTTTGTCATTTTTGTCATTTTTGTCATTTTTGTCATTTTTGTCATTTTTGTCATTTTTGTCATTTTTGTCATTTTTGTCATTTTTGTCATTTTTGTCATTTTTGTCATTTTTGTCATTTTTGTCATTTTTGTCATTTTTGTCATTTTTGTCATTTTTGTCATTTTTGTCATTTTTGTCATTTTTGTCATTTTTGTCATTTTTGTCATTTTTGTCATTTTTGTCATTTTTGTCATTTTTGTCATTTTTGTCATTTTTGTCATTTTTGTCATTTTTGTCATTTTTGTCATTTTTGTCATTTTTGTCATTTTTGTCATTTTTGTCATTTTTGTCATTTTTGTCATTTTTGTCATTTTTGTCATTTTTGTCATTTTTGTCATTTTTGTTTTTTTTTGTCATTTTTTTTAATTTTTTAAAGGAATGTTTGCAAATTATTTTTGATAAAAGCTTTTGATAATATTGGTTTAACTTTTTGTTATGCAGATTGAATCCTAAATGGATGTTATAATCAGAAAACTTGAATGCAGCAGCTACAAACTTCTTAAATCGCTATTAATAAAGCTCTCGCCAAACTTTGGGCAAATGGGCTCCAGGAGCCAAAGTGGACAGGAACAGAACAAATCCTTCTTAACTGCAGTTTAACCAAGTTTCGCTGCATTGTATCCCTAGTGTAGATTTGGCTGTTGGACGGATTTCTCGCCGGCTGGTCTGTTGGTCAGTTAGCAGGACATCAGAACCAGCTGCACCTGGAAGTAAACACCAGCATCAGACCAAGCACTGGAGCAGGTAAGTAGGCATGTTTCCTACTCACTTTGTTGCAGCTCATAAATTCTTGCTAAAACTGTGCGGTTGTTCTTTCACCTTAACCGGTAGTATCCTTACTTCTTCCGGATTGGGAGTGGGGTGTTTTTGGGGCCAAGTGCCAAGTGAAAACAGCGGAAGAGACCGAGCATCTCACCGACAGCAAAACAACGAACGACCCGTAGCTAATATTGTGGGATTATCCTGGTATCATGGCCTCCATCCGTTCAGCTTTTTCCCCTCAGAAATCCGGAAGTGCACAAAGTCCGAGAAAACCTGCCAACCCCTTCTTATGGCTCTGCCACCATTCGATTTGGAAACACTTTTTGTCGTCCGTCTTTGGCGTGTGGATTACGTGTCCGGTTGGTTTTTTAGACTATTAGGTCCTGCAACGAAGGACGGTGCATTTCCGCTAGGTTGGATTCGACAAATTCAAAAGTATACCAGGAAAGATATAACTCTCGTAGTTTGCCGTCGTCGTCGTCGTCGCAATCGTAGAATCTAGTTCTAGTATTTACTCTTCTGCGGGTAAAGTGCAAAAAGGATTCACACGATGAGCAGCGGACACACGTACACAAACACAGACAAACGCCCAGTTGAATTTGAGAGAGCTATTGCTAACATAAGCTTGCCAGATTGCCCGGTTTTATCCGGGTTTGCCCGGATATTTGATGCAAAATTTCGAGAAAGTCCGGCCCGGCCCGGTTGCCCGGATATCGTGAAAAAAGTCCGGATATTGCCCGGATTTTTTCACAATTTTCACAAAGAAACAAAAAAAAATCAAAGTTTTTGAGTACGTTTCAGCAAAATCGATTATCGGTATGGAAATTTTCAACGGTTGTATCAAATAATTTCACTGATTTACTTTTATAAACCTTTAAATATTAAAGTGTTCCAAAAAGTTGTTGGAAGTCTGCAATTACATTAATAAAATATGAATTTCGATTTTTTTTGCATTTTTCTTTGCTTTTATATATAATAACACCTAAATTTTGCCCGGTTTTTGCCTGGTTTTTGGATTTGAAAAATTGAAATCCATGCCCGGATTTTGCCAGGTTTTTTTGAAAAAATGCCCGGAATTGCTAGGCCCGGATGGTAGTGAAAAAAATTCTGGCAACCTTATGCTAACACCTCTGAACCATTTTTTTTCCTTCTTTCAGTTGGATCAATCCCTGGATCAAGGGAATCATGGAAGCTTGCATAGTTTTGTCACGCTGCTTCTCGTTGGGATAAGGAACAGTAGCAAGAAGCAATAGGGCTCTTGATTCCCAGCTTCAACCGGATGTCACGACACATTTTGGGTGATGGGAAGCGTTGCATTTGACAGTGGCGCCTTCAACTATTATAGCAAGGCATTAAATCTTTTAAGTCGAAAAGATAAAAAATAACTGATTGTTTCTTAATTTATTGGTAAAAAGTGATGTTCTTTTAAGTAGGAACATCTTAAGATCATGAAATTTTGTTAAAACTTACGGTTTCATCCGGCACAGCAGCAAACTTCTGCTGCTGCGAACAGAACCAAAGTATTGTTTGTTTTGGTTCCTATTGCTATGTTCAATTCGCAATCGAGAACAATAGATCAATGATTGCTGATGACAGGTGATGATGATAAACGCGGTACAAATGTTTACATCATCACACGGTTAGGCGAGAATACTCAAATTGGGTTTGTGGTAACACAACAGTGTTGCCAGATATTCTGGGTAAGAGAAAGGGGTGATACGGTCGAAATTGGGACGAGGGAAAACGCGTGTAAATCGATCAAATCGTGTCTTTAAAAATCAAATTAAATTTCTTTTTCAAGTATAATTAGTATAAAATTCAGGAAAAATATTCAGTTAGGCTTCCGCTTTTCCAAATCCGAATTGCCGGGCTTTACGCTTAACCCCTGCCATCAGATTTTGTACAGCCACCTTGTCCACCTTCTTCGCCGCAAAAAGCCAGTTTGCCGTGAACTGCTGACAATAGCCCAGTATTTCTCAACTGGGCGGAGCTCTGGCGTGTTGGGAGGGTTCTTGTCCTTGGGAACCACCTGCACGTTGTTGGCGGCGTACCACTCCATGGCCATTTTACCGTAATGGCAAGATGCCAAATCCGGCCAAAACAGTACGGAACAACCGTGTTTCTTCAGGAAAGGCAGCAGACGTTTATTCAAACACTCTTTTACGTAAATTTCTTGGTTGACAGTCCCGGAAGCTATGAAAATGCTGCTTTTCAAGCCACATGTACAGATGGCTTGCCAAACCAGATATTTCTTCGCGAACTTTGACAGTTTCATGTGCTTGAAAATATCTGCTATCTTTCCCCTTCCTTTTGCCGTATAAAACTCCTGTCCCGGAAGCTGCTTGTAGTCGGCTTTGACGTAGGTTTCGTCGTCCATTACCATGCAGTCAAACTTCGTCAGCATCGTCGTGTACAGCCTCCGGGATCGCGCTTTGGCCGTCGTATTATGTTTATCATCGCGATTTGGAGTCACTACCTTCTTGTAGGTCGATAGTCCGGCTCGTTTTTTTGCTCGATGCACGGTTGTAGACGATACACCCAGCTTGTTTGCTCCATCTCGGAGAGGTTAGGGTTTCGCTTGAAACTACCGGCAACTCTCTTTGTCGTCTCAGCGGCTTCCGGTTATCGATTTCCCCCCGATCCAGACTTCCTGGCTGTCGACAAACGTTCCCCAAACACTTTAATTACATTTGTAACGGTTGATTTGGCAACTTTTAGCGATTTTGCCAGCTTTGCGAGCGAGTAGCTCGGATTTTCGCGATGCGCGAGCAAAATTTTGATACGCTGCTCTTCTTCCTTGGATGGCATTTTGACAACTGAAGAGTGAATTTCAAAATCAAAATAGGAGCAACATTCTACACACACACGTTCAAAATGAGGGGTGTACAGGTTTTTTAAATACAAAATTGAAAGAAATACGTCAAGTTGATATTGACCAAATTTTGATCATATCACGCTTTATGTGTCGTGTCCTGTAATACGTCGTGTGTTATGTGTATAGTTAAAGTTCTTACGTAAGCACAAATCATTTAAAAATGGGTAAAATTCATGTTCACAGACACAAAATAATCGAATGTATGTAATGTGTAAAAATCTGATACAGATTTTAATAACACTTTTAATACTGGAAACAGAAAAATTTGTCAAATGATTATTCTAAACGTGCCAAAAAATTAATTTAAAATCATAAAATCAGAATGTATGTTAGATGTTCAGCAATAAAAAAAAATCAGATGAGTTTAGAAGTTTCAACAAAGATCTCAAGTTCCTAGAATAAAAAAGAAAATACCATAAAAACTGAAAAACAGCACAAGAATTTAAAATGTCAATAAATTGAATCACTATTTGTACTGAAAACAATTTATTATGTTGAATTCAACTTCTGTAAGATAAGTTATAAAATAAAAGTTCATCAGAATCAATAATAGAAAACTTGAAGTTGAAAAATTCAAATTTCAATTTCTGATTGAAGATAAAAATCAATATTGAATAAAGAATTTCAGTTTGGCCGATTGAACCAATTTAAGCAATAACAGAACTTTTGAATTGATTTTTATTGATTTATCAAAAAGCTTACATTACAGCTTTTGCATTATTTATATTTAAACTCATCCTTATAAAAAAAAGCGTTCAAGATTGCCTGGTTTTATAAATTTAATTCCCATTGATTTTCAAAGTTTCTCTTTAAGTTTAAGTTCTTCAATTTTTTTTTATTTCAATAAACCCCGGCTCTTGCCCTGGTGTTGTCGAGATAAAATTCAGCAATATTTAGGCTGGAACAAATATCAATTTCTTCTTTTGACACCCCCCCCCCCCCCTCAAAATTTCCAAAAATTTCCAGAAGGGGGCAATAAATTAAGTTTGAAGTTTTTTATGTAAACTTTGGAAAAAATCAAATATCCGAGAGATTACAAACCCAAAAAAAAATAAAATGTGGAAAATGGGAGTTATTTCTTCTTTTGTATAAATGATTTTATAAAATTTATCGATAAAGTTACTTGATTTATAAGTTTTGTGCAATGATATTTTGTGCAATTTTTTTGCATACATGCTTTCGTGCAATATATTCCAACTTATTTGTTTTTCGCATTATTTTTTACTAGTCACCCCCCCTTGTGATGTTATGAATGACAAAAAAGATTTGAAATTTGTTCCGGCCTTTTTTGTGTAGTCTTTCAATCAATTTAGCATTTAGCTAAACATGCATGATAAATTCCTCAAGAATAACGATGAAGTTTGAATTAAAGCAATGTACCTTGCAATTATGAAAGCGACACATTCGAACTTAATTTAAATCAGAGATGTTTTTATAGGTTCTACCTATTCTGTGCAGCATGTCTTCATTAAAAAACTGAAAATGAGGTTCGTTCAAATCTCGACAAAGCTAGTGAAAGTATTTCCAGTGGCCGTAAAAGCCTTAGCATTTTTTGAAATGCTTAGGAAATATTTCGAATTTAATACATAATGCTTCATTCACTCTGGTAACTTCTTAATTTTTTTCTTTTTTCAAGAAATAAGAGAACGTTATGTATTAAATATTGTTGATAGATTTTCAAGATTGTCCAAATTTTTCTAGGCATACACGGGTTTTCTATGTAAAGTTAAGCAAACGACGGTTAGGCTGGTTGCGTAATATTGTAAAAACAAGTCCGTACATTTATTTTGCTAGATTCATACACATGTAAAAAACAATAAACTCTAGTTGAGCTAAATATTTTTAGATAGCTTTATCCAGATTTGTTTTTATTTGGAAGTTTGGAAAACGATTTTAATATTACTGATGAATGAAATATTTTGTATTATTCCTCACTTCATTTTCAATTATTTTTTTCGAATAACCACTGAATTCTGCCTAGATTTTTCTGGATTTTGTTTTAAAAAAATTCTAAATCATATGCTCAGACTTTATCAAGTTTAAGAGTGATCCTCATTTGCTCAATCTTCTTAAATGTGGTAAAACTGTGCAATACTCACTCTAGGAGGAAGTTTATGTACGAGTGAAACTAATCGAGATATTATTTCAAAGCATACCCGATCAGGAGAGCATATCAAAATAATAACTCAAACGTATCTCACTAAGATATTTACATCATTTCGGGGTGAATTTTTCGGCTATCAGTCAACTTAAATAGCAAAGACGACTATTTATTTAAGATCCAACGTTTCGATCCTTATAGGATCATCATCAGGGACTGTAATTTTATTATATGTTAACACCGTTTTATAAACTAGTTCATTAACTATGAAATTGCTTACCGAAAAAATGTCGTCTTTTTGTTTTGGATTGATTCGGCTGATCAGATAAAGCTGTCTTGTATATCTGTTACAATATTTTTCAAAATTAATTTGGATATTGTTGGAATAAATGTTGTGTTCACTTACTGTGTACAAAGTTTTGCGGTTGAAAAACCGTTTTGTCCTACAATTTTTGGATTTATATTCACCAGCATCTGAAAGTTGTCACACAGTTTTCACTTTCACTTTCCAACTGATTTTTTATCTGATCACGACGAGTGTGTATTAGGTGGTGTCTATTACATGTTGTTGGGTGTGTGTTTCTGTATTTGTGTTTTTATGTTGTGATTTAATTTTTCTTATGTTACATATTGTTCTAAAAATATTTCCGTATGTGGAATGTATGTTTTCGGTGTCTTTTTTTGAATTGATCGCGTTTTTTGTAGTTTTTATGTGGCAACTTTCCAGGATCAGCAATTTGCCTTCGTTGTCACATCTGTCGATGATTTCTGCTTTGTCGATGTCGAACAGATGATCCATAGCTGTTTCATGCTCTAAAAGCGCTGTTTGTTGGCGAAGTTGCTGAATGGCGTAGTCCTGTTTCGTGTAGCCTATGTCCCACAGACGTTTAAGTTCATTTGTCTGTGTTCTATGTTGTGAGATTCGCTGTTTTAATTTTCTTGTTGTGCATCCAATATAACAGGCCGTGCAATTTTCTCCTTCTGCGGTTCCTTCTGTTTTCCATTCACCTTTGCAGTTAATTTTGTAAATAACATTCGTTTGTTCATCCTGCGGGGTTTTATCTTTCACAATTGGGAAAAGAGAACCAATTGTTTTAGTCTGTTTGCTCGCTATTCGCACATTAGCATACTCTGAATGTAATGTTTTAGTTAGGGTGGGTGTGAGTCCAATAATATTTGTGAGCGAACGGGTTATTTTGCTTTCGTCCGCTTCCATAGCTGTTTGAGGTTTTAATTTTTCATTCATTCTATTGATTATACCATTGACTAAGCTTATTGGATAATCATTCAGGCGCAAATAGTTTCTAATAACCTCATGTGTTTTCTTTTTGCTAGAGAAAGAAGAAAACAGCGAAACCCGTTTAGCAAAACTAATCGCCACGTTCAGTTTTTGGTGCAATGGGTGAAAAGAATGAAAATTTAAAAATCTTCCCGACGCAATTGGTTTCATGTACCAGTCTGTGCAAATCGTTCCCTCTTCACTTCGGTATAACATCATATCCAAGAATGGTAAACAACGGTCTTTTTCGATTTCTACAGTGAATTGAATGTTTCGGTGTTGTGAGTTAAAAACATTCAAAACTGTGTCAACAGCATGTTCGGGCAAAACCAAAAACAAATCATCCACATATTTCCTCATATGTGGGATGGGGATAACACTATCAGCAGTTGCAGAGTCGAGTAGATCATCGACAACTATCTCTGCTATAGACGGAGCAATGGGGCTTCCCATGGCAAGGCCAGTTTTCTGTTTGTAGTAGATATTATCAAAACAGAAAAAACTGCTATTCACGCAAAATTCGATCGTCTCTAAGAACAGATCAAGGCATATTGGAGTGTTCTTAGAGATGTGTTCCCAATGGTTAATCACACTTTTTCGGACAAGCTCTATTGGTATGCAAGTAAAAAGAGACACCACGTCGAACGATATCATCATGTGTCCGGGTGGCACTGCTATTGTACTTACATATTGGCAAAACTCGTATGAGTTTTTTACGGCGTATTTTGAAGCGATTGACTGCTGCAGGATTTTGCCTATGAATTTTGAAAGTTCATAGGTGGGTGCGGTCATACACGGGACGACAGGACGTAAGGGGAGCCCACACTAAAATGAAACATCTACTAAGCGACGAGACAACATACGAAAAGTTAAAAAGGAACCCGACTTCAACTTTCCAAACAAAAAACAACGATCTGGTTAAACGTTTGGAGCAGCTGAACCTCCTAGACAAAAAAGTAGCAGCAAAATTGCGCACATATAAGGCTGTGTGCCCAAAAATATACGGTCAACCAAAGGCTCACAAGGCTGGGCTCCCCTTACGTCCTGTCGTCCCGTGTATGACCGCACCCACCTATGAACTTTCAAAATTCATAGGCAAAATCCTGCAGCAGTCAATCGCTTCAAAATACGCCGTAAAAAACTCATACGAGTTTTGCCAATATGTAAGTACAATAGCAGTGCCACCCGGACACATGATGATATCGTTCGACGTGGTGTCTCTTTTTACTTGCATACCAATAGAGCTTGTCCGAAAAAGTGTGATTAACCATTGGGAACACATCTCTAAGAACACTCCAATATGCCTTGATCTGTTCTTAGAGACGATCGAATTTTGCGTGAATAGCAGTTTTTTCTGTTTTGATAATATCTACTACAAACAGAAAACTGGCCTTGCCATGGGAAGCCCCATTGCTCCGTCTATAGCAGAGATAGTTGTCGATGATCTACTCGACTCTGCAACTGCTGATAGTGTTATCCCCATCCCACATATGAGGAAATATGTGGATGATTTGTTTTTGGTTTTGCCCGAACATGCTGTTGACACAGTTTTGAATGTTTTTAACTCACAACACCGAAACATTCAATTCACTGTAGAAATCGAAAAAGACCGTTGTTTACCATTCTTGGATATGATGTTATACCGAAGTGAAGAGGGAACGATTTGCACAGACTGGTACATGAAACCAATTGCGTCGGGAAGATTTTTAAATTTTCATTCTTTTCACCCATTGCACCAAAAACTGAACGTGGCGATTAGTTTTGCTAAACGGGTTTCGCTGTTTTCTTCTTTCTCTAGCAAAAAGAAAACACATGAGGTTATTAGAAACTATTTGCGCCTGAATGATTATCCAATAAGCTTAGTCAATGGTATAATCAATAGAATAAATGAAAAATTAAAACCTCAAACAGCTATGGAAGCGGACGAAAGCAAAATAACCCGTTCGCTCACAAATATTATTGGACTCACACCCACCCTAACTAAAACATTACATTCAGAGTATGCTAATGTGCGAATAGCGAGCAAACAGACTAAAACAATTGGTTCTCTTTTCCCAATTGTGAAAGATAAAACCCCGCAGGATGAACAAACGAATGTTATTTACAAAATTAACTGCAAAGGTGAATGGAAAACAGAAGGAACCGCAGAAGGAGAAAATTGCACGGCCTGTTATATTGGATGCACAACAAGAAAATTAAAACAGCGAATCTCACAACATAGAACACAGACAAATGAACTTAAACGTCTGTGGGACATAGGCTACACGAAACAGGACTACGCCATTCAGCAACTTCGCCAACAAACAGCGCTTTTAGAGCATGAAACAGCTATGGATCATCTGTTCGACATCGACAAAGCAGAAATCATCGACAGATGTGACAACGAAGGCAAATTGCTGATCCTGGAAAGTTGCCACATAAAAACTACAAAAAACGCGATCAATTCAAAAAAAGACACCGAAAACATACATTCCACATACGGAAATATTTTTAGAACAATATGTAACATAAGAAAAATTAAATCACAACATAAAAACACAAATACAGAAACACACACCCAACAACATGTAATAGACACCACCTAATACACACTCGTCGTGATCAGATAAAAAATCAGTTGGAAAGTGAAAGTGAAAACTGTGTGACAACTTTCAGATGCTGGTGAATATAAATCCAAAAATTGTAGGACAAAACGGTTTTTCAACCGCAAAACTTTGTACACAGTAAGTGAACACAACATTTATTCCAACAATATCCAAATTAATTTTGAAAAATATTGTAACAGATATACAAGACAGCTTTATCTGATCAGCCGAATCAATCCAAAACAAAAAGACGACATTTTTTCGGTAAGCAATTTCATAGTTAATGAACTAGTTTATAAAACGGTGTTAACATATAATAAAATTACAGTCCCTGATGATGATCCTATAAGGATCGAAACGTTGGATCTTAAATAAATAGTCGTCTTTGCTATTTAAGTTGACTGATAGCCGAAAAATTCACCCCGAAATAACATATTTAACAGTCGAAAATCGATACCGATATTTACATCTGATTCAGTTATTATTAAGTACTCTAAATTTTCGATTTTAGTTTTCTCCAATCTGAATTATATCTTATTCTGATTGACAGACTTGAATGGGGTTGAGCTCATTTCCAATGATAAAGATTTTTTTTCGGATTGTCCTTAAATAAAATGATTATATCATATTTTGATATACGTGCAACTTTTTATGGAACACGGACATCGAAGTCAACGGCCCAAACCGTGCATTAATGAGTTTCGCTCAACAGATCCATAAAATTGAATCCAAGTTTTGGGAAACCAAAAATGGAGCATGGTTTTAGCATATAATGGTGTTTATTGACATTTCACTAGAAATTTTTCTCGAAGCTCTCATATCTTGTTAAGTTATAATTTTGATAGGTTTTGTTCTGCCCAATATCAAACTATGCTATCTGAATGAGATATAATCTTGAAAGGAGCATATTTAAAATTGATATAATTTAGCTATGATCGCATAGATTTTTTGATATAATTTGAGATATTTTAACATCCTACGAGTACTGAATAATAACTCATTTAGATAGGAAAAAATTAGCATCAAAATATCTCATCTTGATATAATTTAGTTTTTCCCTCCTGATCGGGTACTTATTTTACGTTTTAAATTTACGTTAACGTTTATAAATTTCTTTTACTCGGGGGTCCTCTAGTCTATGGCCGTGTGTTTTTGCCACACCTCCCCCCTCCCCTCCTCCTTGGACCCTCCATCTTAACACGTTCGTTGCCAAGCGTCATCCACTTAAAATATGTAAAACTTTGAAAAGCTAAAACACAAACAGGAAATACGTTTAGGCTTCAAATTTCGGCTTTAGAATAGTGAATAAAAAATATCTCTCCAAATTTTTATTTAGAATTTTAAAATATCGTCGTATTTTGCTCTACCCACTCTTGGTGAAGAACGTGTTAATACGGCCTTGACTATGACCATTAAACCACGTTCTTCATCTGGCTTAAGTAGTTTGTTTTTTCTTTCGAGAAATCTAACTTTTAACAGGTGTTTTAGATCTGTGATCAATAAAAGGTAACAGTCCAGTAGCAAAACAGGATCAGTAGGTTCCAAATTGAAAATTTTGATTACCCATATCTTTCTAAAGGTATCAATAACGGCTAAATCTATTTTCAAATATCTCATTTTCCCTTTAAAAAAAAAATAACAAAAGTCCCTTCCATTTAAGAGAACAACATGGCACATGGTTTCTTGTTGCTTCGAACACTCAAAGTTTCGATTTTTTACACCTTAAAAACCCATTCACCAATTCGAAAAAATCGAAATTTTTCTTTTGATGCCAAATGACCTCAAAATGCATGAAAAGTCATCCAAATTTTGATACTAACATTTTTCTAAGATTCGGTTTTTTTATTTTACCATTTGGATGATTATGTAGCGACTTATGTTAATATTCATTCATTTTTTAAAGTTTCTTAGATTGCAGATTGTACATTTCGATATTGAAAGAAGTACCTATCGAAAAGAAGAACTTCGATGTAAAAATGTCAAATATCCACATAACTTTTCAAAATCTTCAAAACCAACGCCACTGTCCGCAAAGGACGAACTAAACTATTCTGAGCGGTCAGATCTTTGCTACCCTACTAAAGCTTGAACCAGCATCGTTTTGCCCAGATCCGAAAACCGAGCAATTTACCGCGTGCAAATCTCAAAGGGTATTAAGCTTTGTTTAATTTGAAAATTAGTGCACCAACGAGCAGGAAATCGCTAGAGTGAAGGCTGCTTCTTCCTGTTTCCTCACTTCATGGTGCTTTTCTACTAACTCCGGCTGTTAGACTAGGTTGGTACCTTTCTATTTGTGTCACCGGCTGGCCGAATGCTGCTAGGGGAATTTAATTTCAGTGATTATTCTGGCGAGTTCTGGCCAGCGAATGCTAGTCCCTGCAGCAAACTATCGTCCAATGGAATTGTCAGCTCCAATCTCTACAGGAAGTAGGGAAATGCACATAAGTTGCCTTTTTGCTGCATCTCCTAGTTGAATTGCAGGCTAAACAAGTTTCCAGGGGAACAAAATATCACCCCCTTGCTTGGTTGGTCGAAGTGATGGCAGAAGGGCTTAATATTTTCTCTCTAGGAGTCACAATTTGAACTCAATCCACTTCCTCTTATTCATCATCGGTTGGTGGTTATCAAAGTTTGTATTTTCTTTTTCATCACTCATATTTTTATGTAAAACACGGATCAAAAGCAAATCGGGAAAATTGATTCACTTGCCTTCATCGTCACACTTACTTAACGTAACCGTCAGCAAAGTTTTGTTAATTTCGTGGTTTATTGATTATGTTAAATGAATAAAACTAAATTTATAGATTCCCATCATTTTTTTTAATATACGGTCATTAAAAATCATCAATATGCTTTTCGAATATCTTTCAATAACATGATTAGACGTTCATAATTGTGAGATTGAACCCCATAGTGAACAAAAATGAACAGCATGTCTTTGATCAATGTTTTTCACTTTTAATTTTAACATTAGAGACCAACAACTATTATTTTTTTATTTATAAAAATTCAGCGTGATAATTGAATATCCGCAATGAAATGCCAAATAAATGAATATGGAATTTCGGCAACAACATAAAACGAAATTTAATTCAAAATTGGCTCAAAATTCCCTCCCACATCTTTAATACATCGCGGCATCGCTTCTGTCAGTATCGAATGTCTCCAAAGATGCTCGCTGGCACTTTTTGCGTAAATGTCGTTCTTGACTCTATCAGTGCCATGATAGGGTCATCTCCGGTACCACATCGTAAAGCTTAAATTTTTTTCTTCAAGATGGATTACATGAGATGTTCCTTTGAGAATCGATCTGTGAGTTTGACAGGCTAGTATTTTTGACCCCAAAGCCACTCAAGATAGAAAAATACAACTTTTTACTGATTAAAATCGTCGATTTTGCGGAATTCATCAAGCTGCAGGCCTACTGAAGGTGTAAATCCATCTGGACCAAAGTTCTTCGTTGTGCACGACTGCATTACGTCACGGAGGATCCGTTGCTGAGTGCTCAGAAGTATTGGTCTTAAAGTTGAAAACAGGACAAGGTCCTTCCAGGGATACAGATTTGATTTTTTTTTTTAAAAAGCCTGAAAGTTTTTGGGGATTTTTTTGGCTGTAGAATGTTTCTGCTGACCCTTTTTGAGCCATTAGTGGTGTTAAAGTGGCTTAGGTATTCGTGAAAATCTTGGCTTTGGTTAAGAAAACCATGTGAACAGTTTAAGTAGCGAGAAGCGTCAAACGCATGTTCAACTTACTGAAAAAAAAAATTATGGAGGTCATCGGTAAGCTATTTTTGTATTTTTTTTCGGTTCAAACTGAAAGTTAAGATTCCAAGGGATTTACTTTTTTTTTTAAATGGCTCAAATAGTTTCGATTTGGACGCGTTTTGAATAAAATAATTTACAACACCATTTGTTTTTTTTTTTGTTCATTTCTTCCGAGCAACCAAGCCGAATTGAACTTTTCTAAATTTTGTATTAAATATCCGAGCCAACGTGGCTAAAACCGGACAACCTGGCAATCTTAGTAAAATTTAAGGTTGTCAGAATTTTTTCAACACGTACCTGTACCGGAAAAATCCGGTTAATTTTATATGAAAACCTGTCAAAATGCTGGCATTTATTTCAAAATAGACGACCCAGAAATTACTCAACAAAAATGAAGTTAAAAATTTAAAAAAATTCATCAGAACTCATCGACAGATTTTAAATAGTATTTTAGGCTTTCAGAAAACCTTTCATGATTATTTATATAAACCTTGCTTAAAAAAGTTCGTTTTGGACGCATAAATTAAAAAAAAATTACAGCGCAATTTTTTTATCGATTTGCCAAATAAAGGGATTAAATCAGGGCAAAGTCCGGGAATTTTTCGATGAAAGCCGGGTAACCGGGCCGGCTAGGTTGTTCCCAAATTTTTTATTAAGGCCCCCCCCCCCCCCTCTGCTCATATTTTTGAATTTTGATTTTTGGAGGTTTAAAAACGAGTTCTAACATAATATTTTGTTTTCAGCATTTTTCAAATTACATACAACAAAATAAACTGAGTTAATATCTGTCTAGATCGCTTGTTAGAATACAATAATGATAACTCTCTGTTAACAATTATTGTTTGTCTTATTCCGAGTTTCTCTGAGCTTGTTGGCTGATGTCCTTCGTTTAATGTATTTTAATCAATGAGTATTAAACTTTGCAAGTTAAAATCTTGGGGGTCTAATAAACGGTTTTCCAGCGTTAATTTCATGGATATTCAACACAGATCTTAAAAAATCTCCCAAAGAATCTTCATGAAAGTAAAAGATACAAACCAGAGGGATCGAAGTAAGCATCGAACGTTTGAAGATGTATTTGACAGTCGTTCCCCAAAATTTACTACAACATAAAGAAGTTAAAAAAAAAATCAAAATGATACTTTGAAGGAACGAGAGCTTTTGTTGAGGTTCTGTGAAAATTTTGAAGGTTGGTTTACCTGTGGAACAAACGTCAAAATGTGAAAGTTTCGAGTAAGATCAATCCATTTTTTGTATTTTTTTTTAGTTTTAAAATTGAACATTATCACTTCAAATCCGAATTCTATACAATCATATGAAACGCTGGGCAAGGAATTCCACGCTTCATTCCTGTTCCTGTTGTTTCTGTATTTTATGCGTTTTACATCACACGGCTGGCCTGGCCGTAGTAGTATCTGCAATGCATGTTCTATGTATCAGATATCTACTATATTGAAACGAAAAATGAAGAACGCAAGTTTATCATTTTCCAGGATGCCTACAAGTTTTGGCTGTTTTGGTGTTAGAAGAAGAAGAAGAAGAAGATGATGAAGATGAAGAAAATGAAAAACAAATACAAACCAGCTAGAATCATGTTGAATCTTACAAATTTGTTTTGCGTTCCGTGGAAAAATTGCATGACATCAAAATAGCTGACATCAAAATGATGTTTTCCGAAATAAAAAACCGTTACGTAACGATGAGCATACCTCCCCCCTGCCCTATGTCACAATTCGTAACGAACTAGCTTACTCCCCCCCCCCCTAGGACCGTTACGTAATATATGGATGCCCCCTAAGTATCCGGGCAAACCCGGATTAAACCAGGCAACCTGGAAACCTTAGTATAAACGCATAAAAGCTGATTTCGAGAAAAAATCACTTGAACTTCGTTATGTTCCAGTATTTTTCATGAATATTTTTATGATTTTTTTCATGAGAGTGATTTTCTTAAATGAAATCAAAGCATTTAACGAAATTTTTCCAAAAAAAAAACAATGTTTTATTCAAGTTAATTTAGGCGACATATTTTTTACTATTTTGGCACAAATTAAATTCACTTATACCCCTTTGCCACCAACAAATTGTGATAATAATGAGTTTCGAGCATGTTGATATGTGAAAAAAACAAAAATATTTATAAATATAAGAGTACATTTATTTTAGTGTAAATTTAATTTTTGCTGTTTTTATGGGAAATGTACTCTGGTATAGTAAGTAAAGTGATTTTAATTCTAAAGATCGTCCTGTCTTGTCAACTTCTAGTGAATCTCTGAAAACAACGATTTTTCATCAGTATAAATTTTATTGAAATTCATGTAAGGAATTTTTAAACTAAATTTTAATCACTGCATGTTTTGTGCGCCCTTGCCGGATAAATTGGGCATTGGAAAGAGACTTCCAATTACTATGAGTTGATTTTAAGAAGTGAATTAACGAAAGGTGCTTAAACATTAACCAAATTAAATCTCGATCTTTCAAAGCTTTTGTATAAGCCTTAAATCCGTGACACACTCCATATAATAGTAACCAGAAATTAGGAATTTGTGATCCACTCGTTGGCCATTAAAATCGATTTTTTTTTATTGATGAACACAATGTCATCTCAAATCTTGAACATGCAAAAATTAAGAAAAATTCAGCCTAAAAAAGGTCTAGCTGGTATTCATTGCGTCTTCAACTGATTGGAATTATTTTTATCCAACCGTTTCATCCAATACAATTCGTATGTAGAACAATAACCATTAATTAATGATTGTTAAAACGATTTACCGAGATGCCAAGAAAAGAATGTGGGTTGATATATTGGTTAAATATTTATGTTTTGTTAACTTTATTGTTATTAGGAGCTGGAACTGCACTAACTTGAACATTTTCATGGAAGACATTGAGAAGTTCAAATTTTTTTAGATATTCGATGGTCTATTTTATGTAAAAATTACTCAAAAATCCAACTTCATTTGTATCTATTTTGAAAAACAAGAATCCTTCTAGAATAAAAGTTTTTCAAAGTAGAAAATTTCCGGCAAATTTTAACAACTATCAACGGAGAAAGGCAAGCTTCGTAGTATATTAACAGATTTTTCGTGATTGTGATATCACAGTATCAATACTATAGCAGGGCAAGCCCATGCAAAGGACTCGTCCTTGGGGGGGGGGGTGATATTCGAAATTCAAATTTAGCCAAAAATAATAACGATACCAAAAATACGCAAGAAATAAGGAAATTGATTTCTAAACCATTTTCTTACTTATAATTATCTCACAAACTTAAAAAATAATAAATTTTACAAATAAAATTTACTAACATTTTCAAAACGAATAAGAATGAATGTTTCAAATCAATGCTATTTTCGGTAAGTCATTGAAAAATTATTCAAAATGATCTTCCTTACTCTGAACTAGAAATTTGCTTGAAAATAAATTCCAAGTAGTCTAGATTTCAAATTTGAAATCAATATTCCTGAATCAATTTTTATTGCACAAATAAAGAATACATAAAATATTACATCAGATTTGAAAAAAAAAAATCTGGATTCTCAAATAAATGTCAGATAACGTAAAAATTAACCATGGGTAAAGATTGTCAGAGGAATTATGATTATTGTTATTTATTATTCATCTTATTTCACATTTATTTCCTTAATTTTCAATGGAAGGATTGATTTAAAAAATTCCGCTATAGTATCTTGAATTTGTAAAAAATTATCACGATAAGAAATGTGAATTCTCGATTAGAAAAAAAACATTTTGAACTTAAGAAAATCTATTCAATAGTTGATTGTTGAATTTTGTATGATAAAAAGAAGAAAATATTTAATTTTATTTAAAGACTGCCAGTGATCCAAGTCAAAGATAAAACCCTTTTCTATATTAAAATTCGTCCAGTATTTATAAGAAAGGGTTAAAAAAGATTAGAAGTTCAAAATAATAACATTATATATTATCCATACAACATGTTTAATTATAACTGTCAAATAACAAAGTGGGAAATGATCAATAAGAAACTTAGAAAATAAAAATAAAGATAATGAATTCCAAATTTTGTTGTAGATATTAAGTTGCTTCTTCGAATAAGATAAATTAAAAATCATGATCGATTAAAAAACATGATTTAATTTATTGAAAATTAGACAAACTTTTGAAAATCTTCAATCGAAGGTTTGAAAGTTTGAAATTTCAAGATCTGAATATTCTGTCGCTATCAATTGGATCCTGAAAAGGACATTAGGTGGAAATTATGTTTTTCTAATTAAAATTTTTGTTTCAAAGGCAGAAGAATATGTTTTTATTCCAAAATTAAAACAAAATATTAAGATGATCAAGTTAGTTTTTTAAAAAACTCTAGAAGGTTTTTTTTCAATAAACTCGTATAATAATTAAAAAAAAAAAAAGAATTTAATTGATAACTTATGGGACCAGCATTTTGTTACCTATGATTGATTGATTGATCTGGTAGATTTAAGTTTCCTGAACTTGAATCTTTTGTCAAATTTTGTCTATTTATCACCTAGCGTTCTGGTGATTTGGAGTTTATAAGCTTTAAAATATATCATTTTTAAGCGAAATCAATCATTGATAACTGATGCAGTAACAAATCTACGGTTTCAGAAAAAAAAACTGATTCCGAATTTGTTTATTATACCCATTTAATTCAATTAGGGAATAATATTCCAACGATGATGATGCATGAACTAAAATAGTTAAATCTACAGTTTATAAAAATTTATTAAAGAGATTCATTACAAGTATTTAAGACATTACTGAATAAAGTTTTTAAAAAATGGAACACATTTAACAAAATTTGTTTATATTTAGAGGTTGTGTTTTTGTTTTAAAGTTTTGTTAAAATAATGCAGAAATTTCCAAATGATGAAAGTAAAATTGCATACCTAGATCTGGAGCAGCCAAATGAGTCAAAATTAGCTTTTAAATTCTTTGCACAACGAAGGATGTTAATTTTGTGGCCTTGTGTAATTTATCAAAACGTTTTTGAATGTGATGTTGAACACTTAGAAGAAAGAGAAACTCAAAATATATTTGAGACCGGATTTGGTCTCTTGAGGTATATTTTATACCAGCACAATTTTTTGTAAATCAATTTTTTTAGTAAAAAAGTAGAGGATACTAGATTTGAGAATTCAATTTAATGATCGTGATTCACGATACATGGCTTCAACTTGTTGATGTATAAAACTAGTATTGGATGAATTTATTTTGAAGTTGAAATGTTTCAAATTCTGAATTTGTTTGATAACACTTCTGATTAAAAACCAATTCAAATGACGAGATAGGGGTTTTGTATGTAAAGTTTAGGGTATTAATGCAAAAGGTTTGTTTAGGCACCGGAACACTTTTCGGACAACTTTTAGAAAACTCGCGAATTTAAACTTCAACTTAAAACGACAAGTTCATTTCGGTTTGATTGGGGGGTTTTATTGCTACGATGTGAAGTACACGGCGGATTGGTTTGGACTGTTTGCTCTGCTATTAATAGCCTCAGTAGCGAATAAGAGAAACGAATATAAAACAAAAATCTTTCCTATTCATCCTACACTTATAAAGCAATAATTGGTAGTGGTTAATATATGGAGAGAAAACAAGCATAAACCTTTATCTGAGTGTTTTTTATGCTCTGTTGAACAGAGCTTATTTCTCCCGAAAGCTCTTTTAGATCTTTTTCGGGTGGGTCTAAATTCCCGTCCCGACTGTCATTGTCAATTTCTTTCCCTTACTACTACTACTACTGAGCGGTTTGTTTATACTCAAACATATGCCGCCCGCCTTGAAATCTCATTTCAAAACTAACGGTATTTGTTTACTCTCTGTTCTAGTTCTAACGGTACTTCTGTGTCTATGATTATTCTTCGTTTCTGTGTAGTGAAGTGTGTAGTTAAAAGTGTAGTGTAGTTTCATCATGTACTGCTGCTGGGTTGCTGATGACTGGAACCGCTGGAGATGGGCAGAATTTCATCATTTGGAATGAATTGCGTGGATTTGGCCTCCTTTCCGGTGTTTGTTTAGGTGAGTACTAGTTGCAAAATCAGTGGAAGTGCAAATGCGTTGAACTTATTCCCTTTCTGCGGGGCCGGGAGTTGTTTTTTTTTTCTTAACAGTGACGATGCTGATGATTGTTGTTCTTCCTTTCGTTTTCAGCATCTCTTCTCTTTCAAGTGGGTGAACCAATGGAGTCAACCGAATTGTCCGGACCGTTCATCGATGCAAGCTTGGCTGGTGTTCTCCAGATTACTTCAGGATGGGGTGCGGAAGACCTGACTGGCCCCAGGAGTCAAAACAAATGGTAGATGGATGCGAAATGTGTACCCATTTGCCCGGTGAGTACAACAAATATAATTTGTTTACGTTCAGCGAGTCTCACAGAGAATTCTCGTAAACTTTGTAGACCTGGTGCTGATTGGACCGACGGGGAAGCCGCTGCAGTACATATTTCGGTAGCCTTAAATAGCTGGCGAACACTGGATTCGACTGGGACGTTTCTCCCAATCTGGATGCCTGACGAACTTGATTAGCTTGTGGCGGACCGGAAGTGATCTTGTTGACCAATTTGTGGCTGACGGACTGCGGTGTTCTTTGTGCGTTAGAAGTTGACCAGGTTAGCAATCGGTGAAAATGAATGTGAAATAGGTTCTACATGATTTTTTTTTGTAGAGCTGCTGCTTAACGATGACCTGCTTTGTGGAACACAGACAAATGATTTCCGGAAGGTGGCTGTGAGGGATCTAGCTTGCTGCTAGTTTTCGTCGGTTGGTGTACTCCAAATGAACAACGGTGCTTCGATTCTTTCCGGTGGTGTATAAAGCTGAACCAGTTGGATGGCTGCTCACGGAGTTCGGTATAAACGGAATATCATGATCCGATGGCGGACCTTCGGGTACAGGAGGACCTAATCGTTGGGATGGGATGTCTGTACCGTTTCGAACCAACATCTGGTGTAGATTGGCAGCTCGACTCGTCTTTTTACCGATGGGTTTACCTGTGTGAGAGGGAAGGTGCTAAATTTTTGCTACTGTTTTTGAGAATATAGCACTTCCCTGGATGCGGAGGTGGAGGGCCTCCGCGCGCACCCTTACGACGTCTGAACTTTGTTCCTATGATGACATCCTCTTAAACTTCTTCGAGGAGCCTCTTAAGTTGACCGAATCTTTAAGGCATGCATGTCGAGGTTGAGTGTGCCAAACTGTAAACTCTTTTTCGAAAATCGAAACGCCTGGGGGGAAACTCCCTATTACAGAACTCCTAATACTGCCTTTCCATCAATGGTTTTCTTGATTATGATGCTTTAAAATGATTTGATTAGGGTTCTTCGGAAGATTTCATAGAGGACTTCGAGAAATATGGTTTATGAGTTTCAAATGATTAGGTGGGTAGGATGTCTTCAGACGATGGGATCTTCGATAAGGTAAGATTCTTCAAACAATATGGGAAAGTCTTAAAGCGATATGGGTGAACTTAAGACGTGATGGTTATGTTTCTTTCAACGGCTTAATGCTTCAAGCGATGGAGTACTTAATAAGGTTTGGTAGTTAGACGATAACTTTGAGTGATAGGGTAACTTCAAACGATAGGGTTTCTTCAAGCAATATGATTCAAAACGGTATGATGATGGTTCTTAAAATGACATGATTCAAGGCAAGACTCTTCAAACGACGTGGAGGAATTTCAAGCGATATGGTTACTTTAAGCAATGTGGGTGGCGAACTTAAACTTAGACCTTGTGCTTTAGATCTTGATTAATTATCATAGATGTTACTCGTGACAACTGAATGCTTTCGTTGTAGAGATTTCAGTGACAAACATTCTGACTCAATCATGCAACTTTCTTTTTGAATGACATTCAACTGGATTCATTCCCAATGACTTATCATATCTGACGCAATCGTATGGATCTATTTGACTGACACATAACTGACTCATTTTTGGATCGGGTACTGACAAAACGGTCTGCTTCATTTCTGACTGTGGATTCTTTAATGGAATTCGTGCTCGTAACGCGGTGTGTTTCCAGCTCTACAACCATGTGAGCTGCTTCTGCAGTTTCTTGAGAAACAAACAACGGTGTGGGAAACGTTTTGAGGGGATTCAACCATACGACCTGACACAATCCAACCAAATACTGAGCTCTGAAGCGTGGGACCATTCTTCATGACTTTCCTTCGTTCATCCTTCAACAAATCTGTGAAGTACTCGGCGCCAATAATGACATCGATCCGCTTTGATTCGTGGAAGTAAGGATCAGCTAGCAAAGCGGAATCAGGAATCGACATGGGCGAAAGATCAAACGATGTTGTGGGTATTTGTAGCTCAAGTTTTGGCAAAACGAAGAACTGCATGGTATCTTGGAATCCCGAAATTTTTGGCAAACGTGAACAGACTTCAGCAAGTATGGTCTTCGTTGAAACTGACTGACATGACCCAATACCTTGAACTGACAAAAACGTAGGTGATTCTTTCAACTTCAGCTTTCTCGAAAACTCTTGAGACATTAGGCAGTGTTGCGAGCAAGAATCCAACAAGGCTCTAGCAATCTGAGCGTTACCGTAACGGTCCTTAATCTTTACAAGAGCGGTAGGGAGCAGAATATTTGAAGCAGACTTGACAGGTAGTGCGATGTAGCTTTGGCTTGTGCCTGGCGTTGGTGAATCGAATTGTGTGGTTGTATTTGGTGAATTGTCTGTTGCATTTTGTGTTTGAGTGTGTGTTGTCGTAACTATTGGCATGGTGTGACTTTGCTGTTGATAGGCTTGCTGTGGATAAATATAGGTATTTTCTTGATTAGAGGGTTGTGCAATTGACTGTTGACTGAGTCTCGGATTCAACGGATTTGGAACGGAGGATCGCGTAGCATGCAACATAGTGTGATGCCTTTGTTGACATAATCGGCAACTGCTACGAGTGCAGTTCGTCGCAAAATGTCCAGGCTGTAGACAATTTCGACAGACTCGACTTCGATTGGCTGCTTCAACACGTTCTGATATCTTCAATCGAAGGAATCTCTGACAGTGAAACGGTGAGTGCCATGCCTCGGTACAGAACGGGCATCGTGAATCCGATCGGGTGGTTGTATGGCAAACTGTTGATCTTGTCTGACGTGCTTCGGATGGTGGACTTCTTGCAGAGGTGATTGATTGTAGAACTGAGCAGTGACCTTGCAAGAACAGTAGCAGCTCTTCGTACGTTGCGACCTCCTTAGACCCGTAATGCGTCTCCCATTGGCGCAATGTTGCAGAATCTAGTCTAGCGCACAACATGTAGACTAGTATTGTACTCCAGGACTCCGTATGCTCGCCGATTTTCTGCAACATCATCAAATTCTTTTCAAATTCGCTGACGAGGAAGTTCAGACCGTCGTAGTTCTCCTTTTTTAGCGGTTCGAGGGCAAAAAGTGCGTCGAGATGAGCCTTGACAATTAGCTTTTTGTTTTCGTAGCGGACTTCTAGCATTTTCCAGGCGACGTCGTAGTTTGCCTCGGACAGTTCGATGTTGTTTATTTCCTTCTGTGCATCACCCTGCAGAGAGGAACGGAGGTACGTAAACTTGTCCATTTTCGTCAGATGCTCGTTCACGTGTATGAGACTACGGAAAGAATCTCTGAATGTAACCCATTCTCTGATATTTCCGCTGAAAGATGGCAAACGAATCTCAGGCAGCTTTACTCTGGACGCATTCCCTGACACAGACTGACTCTGGCTGTTGCTGGTTGTGTTTACCCCTAAGGCATCCTTATCGCCTTGAAGTCTAAGGAGGTCACCTCGAATTGCAAAGTATCGGTCATCAAACTGCTGCAGAACTTTGTCGTTCTCTTCTTCGCGCTGTTTTGCAATCTCCCCTTTGACTTCGCTGTCAGCATCTTTCTGCTCTTTCTCGGACGCTTCGTCCAGCAACATTTCAATCTTGCTCCGTACTTCAAAAAATTCACTGTACACCGTATCAATCACTTGCAACCTTGAGCTTAACTGGCACCGATCACTATCAATCTGATAGGTTTGGATGAATCTATCAGTACCATCAAAAATCACATATAACTGCCGCTCACGTTTTTGCAACGCCTTTAGCGTACTTCTCGACATTGCAACACTTTTTGTAATCGGACACAGGCTTCAAAATTTTGACGAATTCAGACTTGTACCTACAGACAAGTCCTTAAACTGACACGTTGTTTCTGACACAGGCTTAATATCTGACAATGTTTCAGACGATTTGAATTCAGACTCAATTTCTGACAAGATTTCTTCTGACTTAATTTCTGACAATATTTCAGACAAGATTTCTGACAATATTCAGACAATACTTCTGACGCAAGCTTATTTTGAAATTCAGACTCAGTTTCGGAAAAGTTTTCCGACAATATTCACTTAGGAATTCCGACACAAACTGATTCAGACTTAATTCTGACAAGTTTCGAACTCAAACTTAAATTCATATAAATCAGACTTGATTCTGAAAAGAATTCCAACTCAAACTTAAATTCTTCAGCAAACTTGAATTTTCTGACAAACTCAAACACCTTGGACCCAATCCGTCAAGTACTGAATAGTTCTGGCCAAAAACCGACTTGCACCTTCTGTGCTACTGACTTGCACCTTTATGTGCTCTGACTTGCACCTTATGTGACTTAGGGTATTTGCACTTAATTTTGATCAACTCAACGTTCCATCCGATCGCGACGCGAATTACCGAGACTAGCAACCCGATATTGACAGCAGCGAGTGGGCACAACCAATAAAAAATTGCAAAGTAAAAAATGCCAATAGTAAACCAAGACCAATTTATAGTTACGGACAGGGCACACACTTCATGCAACTAAAAGATTCAATTCACAATCAATTCTTTATTTAAAGCACTTTCTTAGCCGCATGCATCAAGCCAACAATACTTCCTGCTTAAATTATTGAAAAACTGCTCCTTCAGCCGTTGCGTGTGGTTTGCTTCAGGTATCGACTTCACTTCAACTGTTCGCTTCAGGTATCCGGTAAAATTGTTCCTATATTGCGATGGCTGCCTTCCACAGAACGATGCACAAAAGTGCACCCAAGCCAAGCGTCTCAAAAAATGCACTCGCTTTGTCTTCAACAACAATCACTTAAGTTTGATTATTCGGTACAGCGATGGCGACTTTGTGAACAGAAAATGGTTCACACTTTTGCTGCTGTCGAGCAAAGTCCAAACTTCACTTAATTCTTTATGTCCTATTTATGTTCCGGAACCACTTTCCGGACGGTCATCCGGCTCGAAGGACCAAATGTTTAGGCACCGGAACACTTTTCGGACAACTTTTAGAAAACTCGCGAATTTAAACTTCAACTTAAAACGACAAGTTCATTTCGGTTTGATTGGGGGGTTTTATTGCTACGATGTGAAGTACACGGCGGATTGGTTTGGACTGTTTGCTCTGCTATTAATAGCCTCAGTAGCGAATAAGAGAAACGAATATAAAACAAAAATCTTTCCTATTCATCCTACACTTATAAAGCAATAATTGGTAGTGGTTAATATATGGAGAGAAAACAAGCATAAACCTTTATCTGAGTGTTTTTTATGCTCTGTTGAACAGAGCTTATTTCTCCCGAAAGCTCTTTTAGATCTTTTTCGGGTGGGTCTAAATTCCCGTCCCGACTGTCATTGTCAATTTCTTTCCCTTACTACTACTACTACTGAGCGGTTTGTTTATACTCAAACAAGGTTGATTGAATTGCAAATCGAAATTTACAATTAAAAATTAGTTTCTATTCATAAACGGCATAGATGTATGTATAAAAGTCATAAAACAGTATGTCTCAAACCCAGGGTGATTTAAGGCAAAATTCAAAATCGAGAAAAATTTCTGACTTTCTTGTTAACACTTATCTAACACCTTTTAAGATCAAGTATTTTCTCTTTACTACTTCGAAAATTTTACTTGGAAAAAATCTTCCTGGGGGGGTTAAACCCCTAACACCCCCGTTCGCACGGCCTTGCTTGGTTAATGGCATAGTACTTTGAAATATAACAGGTAGGCCATTGCTCTTAACCTCATTAGGCAACTCCGTGGATGTACATGGCATTCCTACTACAAACAAAAATAGTTATGAAATATTACTGGTTTTCTGTGGAATAGAAATCAAAATCCTTAATTTTGACTTTATTAGTCGTTTGTTTCTTCTGAAAAGTGCTTGAAAATAAAGAATGATTCTCAGAGATCGTATGAAACGGTAAGTTTGCAGTAAATTTCCTTGTATTGTACATAAAGTGGGAACATCAAAAAGAGAATATCGTCGTCGTCGTCCCCGAATCTATGATAAAATCAACGAAAAAACTCCTGCATTCTTAGCAAAGATTTTATGAAATAAGCAGTGTACATAATATTTCGATGATTATTAGTCGTTTTGTGAGATTAGTTTGGAAATTTCCACAAGAACTGACTATCACATTACAAAAATCAACAACCTTTTTGTTTTGCAGTCGCCAAAAAACCCACCAAATCAAACTTTTACTTATTCAATGAGCCAAACATAGTTGATGGTGTTAAAAAGCATAAGCTAATATTTTTTCCATAATTTTATTGTGTACCAATTCCATAAAAAATAAGATTTTTTGAAGAAATCCATACATTTGCTAACAATTCTCATAACTATTTTTTGGAGCCTTTCACTAACACAGTTGAAGAGGGCGGAATAGCCTACCTTGTCTATTTCAAAGTACTATGGGTTAATGGAAGCTCTTTTGATTGATTTTCTTTCTTTTATATGTTTTGTGAGCCTACTTGGTTGAATAATTCTACTGAATCAAAGCAATCGAAAGATTCCGTTTTCTGATATAACCGTGGTTGCATTTGAGGGATTTTTTCTATTGCTTTGATCTCGAGATTTGTTTATTTTTCGTTCGAATTTTAAGGAAGCTGAAAAGCAGTGCGTTAGTGAATTGTTTCAAAAATATTCGGCGAAAACAAAAAAACATGGGATCAATTCATCTCACTGTCGTCTAAGTATATGAAATAAGCCATCCTTAAATGATTAAAGTTACCAACATTGAGCCAGCGAAAAAAGTTCCAAAAAGGCTCCAGAATCAATCTGCTCGCTTTTTATATTTCAATCAGAACGTGCCTCGCAAAAATTGCTGATTAAAGTCAACAGCAGTAATCTGAACAGGTGATAATCCTTCACTTCTCATGTAACGTATTTGCACCAACAACGATTCCCTCCCTTTCCATTCCGTTGACTCTTTTCATTTCATTACAATGTTGGGCTTATCCAGAGGGTGAGGAGGTTGGAAAATTATCCCTGTCCCATCAGACAGCCTTCGTTTGACCCATTCCTTCAGTGAAGGGGTTCAGAAAAATGTCAATCCTTGGGTGGGGAAGTTCACCTCGTGAACACACGATACGACGAAACCAATTCCGATTGTTTGTCAAACCATTTCCTTTGTGCGACGAGAAATGGGCACACGTACAGACACGCACACACATACAACAAACGGTTCTCTCTTCGAACCGAAAGAATTACCGAAAAAGCAGCATCATATACCGACCTCCCCATCTCCTTCGCCCAAGAGTGATCCATCGATCGGGCTGGAAGGGGTGTGAGGGACGATTCTGATTACCGGATGATGGGCCTCATAAAGTTGTACATGGCGAAGTGATTCTTCCGGATATCCACATGGCCTACAATAGTCAATGGCACTCACAGCTTGAACAACGCCAATCAGGCCATCGATAGCCGGGAATCATCCGGCTCGGGGGAAAAAAGCGAGCCAAACAAGGGGGAATGTGCGGCATTGAATCCAATAGGGTGTTTCATGTCCAAACGTTATTGAGAAGGATTCTTAGTACCAACAAATCTCAAAGCAGTTTTAAAAACAATTATTTAGTTAAACAGAATCAAACTCTGTATAATCTATGAAAATTCTTAAATTTAATATCAATTGTCGATACAAATCCACGTGGAGCCATGGGCCAAATCCCTTTACCCTGTATCACACGAACTATCCTCCAGAAATAAGGGCAAGGGAAGATAGTGATAGAAACTCCTGCCGGGTTGATTGCTGCCCATTCGGGATGATGGCATTCGGCACTGAATGGGTGAAAATATCATCACTCTGTTCCAGCAGGGAAAAGTTTCCGATCCCGATTGGTTGTGTTTCGCCCGCTTTGCTGTGGAGACTATATTTCGGCCAACAGTCTGGCTGACTGGAGGGATGGATGGTCCAGCTCGAGCTGTGCCTGGCGTGATATACGGGTGTCCCTGGATTCAATGGTTGGCTCCAGCAGTGTCCTCCACAAAGGTTATTGGCCGGTATTGGGGACTGTGGGCCATCACTGTATTCGAACGTCCATGGATTAAACACATTAACAACCAAATATGGATAATATCGATTTTCACTTTTTGCCTGTCTTCCACACTAAGGACAACACCTCAAAAATAATGAATGCAATAATAAAAAAAAAAGTTCTTTAAAACTAAGTAACTTACTGAAAATTGAAGCATCAAAGCTATCTAATTTCACCCTTTGAATATCTTCGCAGTCTCGAAGGTCCAACGATACAGTGAAAAATGATGTGGAGAAAATGGATTCAAAATTTTCTGTAAATGAATAAGATTTTGATCAAACCGTCCAATGTAGGGACATGTGAGCATTATTTCTGAAACTCATGCTTATGTCTCATGATTGGATTATTTTCAACACAGTTCTGTACTCGAAAAAAATATTCCTACCAAGATCTATAATTTGTCATTCCATGCATAACAATTTTAGGATTTTTGGGTAGAGTAGACCATGTTGGTCAAATATCATATCATTAATATGATATTTAGAATGTTAAACTTGAGCGATAGCTCAAAGCAGTGATTGATAACGTGATAGTTTAATGTAGGGTTGCCATCCGTGCCGTAAAAGCGAGACATGCCCCGCTTTTTTGTTGAATGTCATGCCGCACACAGGGGTAAATACACCTAATAAGCCATCCAAATTATTTGCGGACAAACGGTAAATGGTAGACATTTGATGTCTTCGCAACATTTTTATATTTTTTGATGATCTATCAAATTCTTGTAAGAAAAAAGTGGTTTTTCCACCTGGAAGGGAGATAAAAAAAATATTTCTTGAAATAATTAGTTTAGAGACTTGATGTCTTCACAAAAGTTGTAGATCTTATTATTTTAAGCAACTTTGCTTAAACTTTTATTATAAAATGCTCGTAACTTTTATGATATTCATGCGATTTTAATGGTGTCTTCAGCAAAGTTGCATAAAATAACAAGATCTACAACTTTTGTGAAGACATCAAGTCATCAAACTAATTATTTCAAGAAATAATTTTATTATCTCCCTTCCAGGTGGAAAAATCACTCTTTTCTTACAAGAGTTTGATAGATCATCAAAAAATATAAAAATGTCTACCGTTTACCGTTTGTCCGCAAATAATTTTGATCTCTTATTAGCTGCATTTACCCGTATGTGCGCCGTCCCGCTTTTTCCTCAAAATGTTCCGCTTTTTTTCTTGGAAAACTTGAACAAAGTTCACAGATTTACAATGGAAAAATCAAACTCTAGCATCAGTTTAAATTAATTGACTAAACAATAAAATTTCAAAAACGACTTTTTCTTAAAGTAAGAAACATGTTTCAATGTTTATAAAAGAAAACACTAAATAACTATAAAGTTATAAGCACTTCAGTGAGATTTTGATTCAGCCAAGCGTTTTTGAGCACGTTCAACCAACGCAATGTTAATAACTTTGTCTTAAAGAAAAAATCGTTTAAATTGTTTATGGATTTTTATTTTTCGCAAATTTTTTATTAAATGGTCTTATATTTTACACTACTTTTCTCGACTCAATTCCAAAGTAGGTATACAATGATAAAATCTTGAGTTTTCAAATTTTTAAACAAATTATAAATTTTTTTTTATGACACAATGGTTTTACGGGGTATAAAGTCCGCCGTCCGCCGGATTTAAAATATTTTCTCCCAAATAACGTGCTAATTTGCGAGAACCGTGCTTATGGCAAAAACCGTCTTAACAGATCAAAATCAATCCGGGAAAAAAAAATTTTGTACCTTCTTTCTATGCACTTCTTTGGCTGAAAGTACACGTATAAGCTATGCTATTCAGGGATTGAAATGCTCTTGCTCAAGCGGCTGAGCATCAAAGCTCTTGAAGCTCGAGAGCGAAGAAAGCTGGAGCCAATTCTAGCCAACCAATAAATGCTCAAATTGACCTCAGACCTCTTCTGGCTCTAGGAGCCAAGGTTTTGCATTTTGCTTTGAGTTTGTTAGCTCAAGGAGCCGAAATTTCTTGAGCTTTCAGGCTCAGCAAAATTGTAACACTTGAGCGGCATTTTTTATGCACCAGGAACTGTGGAAGGGCTTGTTGGGATTAATAAAATGAATGTTAAAGATTTCTTGTAACTGGTAAAAGCTACCACCACTAGTAACTATGAAATAGTAAAACTTTGAAATTTTCGGAAACACGCCAAATGAAAGGGCTTGTTGTGAGGATGATTAAAATCAATTTTAGAGAGTTCTAGTTACTAGTAAAAGCTACCAGCACTAGTAACTATGAAATAGTAAAATTTCGAAATTTTCGGGAAACACCCCAAATGAAAGGGCTTTTTGCGAGGATTATTAAAATCAATGTTAGAGAGTTTCAGTAACTTGTTAAAGTTACCAGCACTAGTAACTATGAAATAGTAAAATTTGATCTATAATCTATATTTATTTCCTATAAATTCAATCCCGGTCGCCAGGAAAATTTATCATTCAGTTCAAATCATTGTGTCCTACATCTTTATAACATGAAATAACAATATGCGAAAAAGTGCACTTTGTTCAAAATTTTTTTTACCAATTTTCCAAAATAAAGCCGAAAACAAGAGCTGGTAGAAAAAAAAACAAATTTGGATTCAGAGCACCCTCATATATGAAAATAAATTTTCAAACTCATTGTAACTCGGAGAAGTAATAGTTTAATTTCCTTGTGTTGCATTTTTTATGGTGTATTTTAAGTTTTGCCAAAACATTAATTCTTTCTTATTTAGACAGTATTTATAAATTTTTAATATTCCTTTGTGGCTATGGAAGCTGTTAATAAACTTTAAAGACTACTTTTTCAATTTCAACTCTCACTCCGTGAATATTTTTAAATTTTTTTTTCGATCATTTAGAGAATATGAATTTTTTATGTTATATTATGTTATTTATTTTGAGTGTTATAACTCATTTTGAATAATAGTAAATTGAGGTCAAAACAAATTGGTACGAGAAAACCATTACTTTTATTCAGAATCTCATTTCTTACTTTGCGATCTAGAAAATCGTGAAATCTTTGTTAATGCAAGTTTTGATAAATTTTATACAACTTGCTGTCTTAGATTTTGAAATGGCTTTAGACATCTTCTTTGATTGTATACAAAAGTTTCAAAAATTCTCAATGAACCATCTGTATAAAAATAAAAAAAAATAATTTTAATTTAATTTTTTTTTTTCAAACGTTTGTTTGATTTTTAATAAGGAAATCGAAATTCTGTTATAATACTTCTATTTTGATTCTAAATTCATGATTTTATTTCAATATTAAAAATATATTTGAATATAAAAAAAATTACTAAGAAATTTTCCGTTTCCCGAAGCTCCACCTAAAAAAATATCACAGTGTGCTTCGTAGAAGAGGTTGAAGAAAGAAAAATAAAGTAACGCTAATTTTTGCATGGGCAGAAAGAAGAGCTTTTTCGGTTCATTTCCACCAAAAATCAAAATATTTTGTCGGTGACCCCCCATGCAAAATACTTTTTTGAAAATTTTTGAGTTGAGTTCTTCAAAAAATAAATATATTTTTAGTGTTTTATAATTTCAGAGGTGCTTTTTATATTAATTTTAACTTTCAATATTTTTGAATTGAACTGATAACTCAGCAATGTCATCGAAAACTTTGAAAAATTTTCAAATTTTTTTAAAACTAGTTACAGAGCTGTTTAAACGTAAAAAATGCTTAAAAGTATCTTGTAATCCTTATACTTTAATATTGGCTGGCAAATTCTGCCAGAAGTCTGAAAGGGTCAATTTATCTGAAATTATTAGAATTATCTAGAATAATATGAATCCATTTAAATCCATTGTCTTTAGATTTTCTGATTGTGGCAAAACTGGAGGGAATTTTATTTAAAAAAAAAGCTCAATTAACACTAGGAACTGTATTATTTTAATAATCTCTTGAATTGTTTGTTTAAAATTGAATTGTATAGTTTTTTTGGAAATGATTTTACAAAAGGATAAATCTAGTCTAAAACTCTGATAAATTTTAAATTTTTCTAAAAATTAATGCATTTCAATCCTTTTTTCGATCTTACATTTACAAAAATAAACAGTATTGTTGGCAAGAATGAATTGCAAATGATCGATAGCAAGCTATTTAGCCTGCAGCGCGAACGAAAAATCATATATCTTTGATCCTTTACTTATTTTAGATATTCTGCTGTACACTGAAATTCTAAATTTTTAAATAGAACCTTAATGAAGCATTAATGTAACAGTAAAACAATCATAACTTCTACAATATTATATCAATAATGGTAAACACTATAGAAATCATTGGTTTGAATAAACTATAGAAATCCATAAAAACAAAAAATAACTGGTCTAAACGTCGATGAAATTGAAATTACTCATGAAAAAAAGTTGTTTTGCATTATTTTGTTGATCATGAATTCCAAAATATCAACAGAACTTAAGCAAAAATGAAGTTCAATTGAATGATAGAAAATTTATTCATCTTCAAAATGAGAAACAAAAATTTAAAATATATGTTGTGTAGCGGAGATAAACGGATTTCAGTGCAAGTACTTTAACTTTTAACTTAATTTTATATTTTAAATTTGATTGAAAACTGGTGTGCTTGGATATGTTTAAAGTTCATCTGCAAATATGGAGGAAACATTTCAAAAAACAATTTTGAAAAAAGAAAGATTTTCAATATTTTGTTGGAAACCAATCAAATGGTGTTCGACTGTTTTTATTCATGTATCATAATTTTTTTTAAACCGGAATTAGCTCTCCAAGATAAACACATATGAATATACATTCATATTACATTTGGATACCATCAATTTTCACAAAGATATTCCTTATAATTAAATTTTATTTAAAATGTTCATATAAAAATAAGTTTTTTAGATAATCTGAATCACTTATCAATCCAGGCGTTGACATTTTTTAATGTTTCAAAATGACAAAAAGTTGAATAAAAACAACAACAAAAATTTTCAATGAAAAAAGTTATTATTCCATTGCACTGGAAAAAAATTTCAGATAATAATTTCTAACTATGGACTACAAATCTTAAAAAAAAAAAAAAACAAAACGTACACCGACCAAATATTTTAATTTTGCCTGAAAATGATCAAAAAAGGCTAAATTTCCCATTTCTGAAAAAAAAGAGTAACTGAATTTTTCTTCTAAACATCTTCTTTAAACACACCGTGATATATTTCAATGCGACAACAGCATTTGTAGTTTATCGCAATTGAATCTTTATTGTGAAAAATCTATGATAGAAATATTTATTCCTAATTTGGTCTTAGAACAGTTTTACCAATTCTTTAGTAATAACAATTATTTTGTAAGTGTTTTGGTAAAAACAATTGACATTTTAAATCGAAACTGAAAACCATTATTAAGATTGATGTGACAACAAATCAGAACATATGCCTGAGCAAATACAAATGAAGCTTTTTTTTTCTTGTAAAAACGTTAGCTATAAGCAGCCAAGAAAGATTATTTGGTTGAGAGAAGAAGATAAAACGTTTATTAGTTTAAGTCGAATTTGATAATCATTAAATAATGGTTACAATGTTGAAAAAAAACACTAAGAAATTTTGACTGCCAATGGAAGGTAGACGCTTCTGAAGTACCTTTTGAAAAACTAGTCACTCCAATACAAAATTTGACTGCATTTGAAATTTCTTTTAATCAAATCAATTAAACAACCACTTTCTTTTGATTTTAAAAAGGACCATGATATGTTGATTCATAAAACTTGGAAGAATTTTCTGAAAATTGAAGAAAATTGCAAAGATTGTACCCATTTACCCGAAAACCATTGCCCAGAATGAATTTTTCCCAGAATGACAAATACCCGAAATCAAACCCCAGAATGGACCATTTCCCAGAAAAAAATTCCCCAGAATGCACCATTTACCAGAATTTTTTTTTCCCAGAATGGACCATTTCCCAGAATGGAACATTTACCAGAATGGCACAAATCCCAGATTTTTTCCCCTAGTATTTTTATTTGTTTTTTTTTTTCTAATGAATTCTTGAATTTTTCATATAATTCGAATTTAATTTTTTCAAAATGATTTTTTCAATGAAACTACGACTTTGAAATTTTCCAACTAAATTTATTTTAGAACCAATATTGTGCTTTGTTTATGGTTTGGGTACTTCAATTGATTCAATGCTTACCATGGTCCTTTAAAAACCGTTTTGGTATCCGACTCCTCACGGGGCTAAGGGATCACCCCTAGCTTTCACGCAGACCTAGGAAGCCCCGGCAGACCTAGACCAATGTCTTAGGGCCGCCGCTTCCGACGGCGGGTCGGCGGCCTCCTCGGATTTGGGAGCTTCGGCGGCTTTGTACCAATTCCTTTTTTTTAAATAATTTCTAGTAAGGATAAATGTTTTCAATTTTCTGGGGAATGGTCCTTCTTGCGAAAAAATTTCTGGTACATGGTTCATTCTGGTGAAAAAATTTCTGGGAAATGGTACATTCTGGCGAAAATTTTTCTGGGGAATGGTTCGTCTGGGGAAAAAAAATTCTGGAGAATGGTTCTTTCTGGCGATTGGAATTCTGGGGATTTTTCATTCTGGGCAATGGTTTTCGGGTAAATGGAGTACAACCAATTGTAAATTACATGATTCCGTACACATGTAGATTAACGAAATCTTCGTGTATTCTGGTATTATGGCGAATAGCAAATAAACTGCATGTTGAAGGCAATAAATGTCAGCAGTAAATTTTTCAAAGTATTTTAGACTTATGAACATATTCGCTTCCCTATTTGACTTATTGAAATTTTTCATTCCAAAATTTAGAAGCTCAGAAGTTGAAGCAAAATCAAAATTTATTAACATTTTTTCGTGAAATTTTGATTACGTTGCTCAGATATCTAGTAGATGAATGGTCAGCAAATTCGAACTCAATGCTCCGAGTAACTCAACAAAATTTAATTTCGGTTCAGAGAATTTCAAGTTAGAACTTTTTTAGTTTGAAAGACCGATTTTTTTCAACCTGGGCCTTTAAAGGATAAATAATCTGTTTTGCTTTTTAAACACTCCCACGGAGCAGAAAATTTCCAAATTCAAAACTACATCTACTAGAAAAGCTCATTATGTCGAAATTCGAGCGTTTGCGGATATTTTGTAATGGTTTTTTGCCGCTTTTGTAGCGAAGGAGGGGGGGGGGGGTGTGGTGAGAATGATCACATCGATCACCACCCTCCCCAATGGGACCGCGTATGTTATTACAGTTTAGATTTAAAGATTTCTCAGCTCCTTAATACAATCTTGAACAAAGCGCTTACATTGATGTTTATTATTTTAAAACTAAAATGAATTTAAAAGCTGACTCCCTCCTATGCCAGATTTGAGCTTTATCAAAGATTCACGTCAGAAGAGCCATTGTAGGGATAACACAATCTTCCAGTATTCTCCACGAGTATACAATCCCTTTTCCATCAAAGCTTTATCGAAGTTTTATTACAGCTGCGTAGACGTTTCTCTCAGAAGGAAAATAAACGCTTCAATGAGTCTAAATTGATGTACTTCTCTCGGTTTTATTATTATTTCTAATTACAAACCATAGAAAAACGGATAAAAACCATAAAAGACCCGACGCATTGAAAACCGGATTAACGCAATGAAAAATCATCAAACTTTTAGTTATGATTAATTAATTAACTAAACTAAACTTTTCATTTTTCCTTAAATAATAAAAAAAATCATTGGAAAACTCAAAAAATAGCTAAAGGGTTAAAAAAAAGGACACTTTTGACCATGATGTTTTATTAAAACCACAATCTTAGTCAACTTTAGGTAAATAGGCTACATGGATGGCATGGACCACGCAAAATCTGGATGCATTAAAAAGGGTCTATCTCGGAGATATGTAAATGAAATAAAAATGTTTTGTAATCAAAATGTAGAGTTTTATTGCACTTTAAAAGAAAAATAAGAAAAAAAAATATTCCGATGTTGTTTTGATGAAATTTTGAGCTTTTCGTCGAGTTGGACACCCTATTCACTGACCTCAGCGGCCATTTTGTTCCACAATCTCTTCATCTCTGTTGCTTCCCGAGTCGTCCTACCATTCTTCTTCATCTTCTGCATGACAATTGCCCAAAATTTTTCGATACGGTGAAATTGAGGACAGTTGGGTGGGTTGATGTCCTTTTCTACAAAATCCACCCGTTGGCCCGATACCACTGTACTACCTCTTAGCTGTAGTGGCAGCTTGCCAAATCTGGCGAGAACTTTACTGGTCCTTTGTGAGATCTAATGTACGAATGTTCATAAAAACTGGGGTTTTTCGTCCGCAGCTGCAAATACCTTGCCAGATCAAACACTTTCTTGCCAACTTATCGGCAAAAATGAATTTGAACTTGGCGGGGACATCACCCCGACCAGTGGCTTTGTAAAATTTTTGGCCAGGAAGCCGCCCAAAATCAGATTTCACGATTTTTGAACCAGACCACGTCGGGTTTTTGACGTGGGTGTCCAAAATTAATTTTCGCCTCGCGGCTTCCATTACGTTTAACTTTATTGGAACGAAACGAATCGTGATGAAATTTTCAGCACTGATAGAGTAAACATTTCCGAACAAAGTACTGTCAAAACATTCTAGATCCGACAACTAGGAGCGCTATGGTATAATAAACAGTGCGTCCAGATTTTGGATGATCCATACTTTATTATGCTGCTGAGAAATGTGCTTTTGAGAAAAGTTTGAGATAAACATTCATAACAAAAATTATGGAGTTTATTTGAATCATTAAAAATCCCTAATATTAATTCATGGTATTTTTCCATTTAAATTCAAATATTCAATTAGATTTTTTATGTTTTATCTAGATATCTAGTTTTTTACTGGCATTTTTGATCAAGGTCCTATAAAGAACAGGTCTAGTACCAAAACAGGAACAGTTTGTTCAAAGTAGAAAATTGTGATCATTCATATCTTTGTAAATCTATCAAAAGTGGAAAATCCAAGGATGAAATTTCTTATTGAAACTTCCAGATAAGACCATTAACTACGACTGGGTTTTCTGAACCACCGCTTCACTATGGGGTTTGAGGCGGCAAAAAGTCAAAAACTGAACTTTATCGGATCGCTTTTTTATTTTTACTAGTTAATAACTTAATATTTAACGAAGATATTCCCAGTTTTTCAACTCATTATCTTGAATACTGAACGCACCACAGACATCAGACTTTGAATTGAATTGAAAAATTTATATGATGAAGAAAAAAATTTAAATCACATATATTTCTATGAAAAACTTTTTTTTCTTAAATTCAAAGTACACCATATTAAAGGTTATATTAAAAGCTATCATTTGAACTATTAAAAATTTTTACACTCTAAATTGATCTAGGATAAAAATGAGTAAATAATTATTTTTTTCAAAAATCAAAAACTTTACAGGCTTGCCAAAAAAAAATCCCCGCATTTCCCCATCCTCTTTTCACTATCAAGATCTATTTTCAAGTTCTTAAAATACAATGAAAGAGATTCCAGGCACCTTAAAGCACCGTTTTTTGAGTTATAGTCAAATAAATCTGAAAGTATCATGCAAATGGGTAATTTTTACCCATTAATTAGTAAAAATTCAACAAAGTTGATGTCGGTTTGTCAAAAAAAAATGTTTCTCATGATTGATCAATCATTTCACACATTTTTCTCTTGAGTTTCATGAAATGTCTTGATGTTATTTATCATTTAATGATCAATTAGTCCAAAACCTGGTTTTCGAAAGAAATAAAAAGTAGGGTCAAAAATAACACCAAGCATCGTACTTTAAAAGCTATTTATGCAAAATTCTTGTTAGAATTTTTTTTAAGTTAGTTAAAATAGTAATTTTCATACAAAATTTTCAAAAATAACGAAATAGTCCAAAACACCTAATCATACTTTTTGCCGCCTCATTGTATGGAGCTGCCCCATAGTGCGCTTAAAGGGTCCAAAGTAGGCAACTAACCCAACAAGATATTTAAAGTTTATCAATTTAGTTGGGGGTTTTGAGTACTTCATTTAATCAGAACTCATTGACCGCATTTTATAATAGCCCGACACCAATTTAACCACCGCCTGTAGAAAACTGTTCTACCATTTTGTCCAATTGACCCAATAAAACATAACATGTCTGGCCCACGGTTCACCCCACCTTCCTGTGTAAAATTGTGCATAGTTGGGTAGGTGGATACAGGGCACAGGATTTACAACTTCCACATTGTTGGTGCTCGTTCGTAACATGAAGCACCAAATCCCGCCATACAACACGGGTAAAAGCGAGAACACCGCGGTCGATCGTCGGGAATCCCAACCTGTGGATGACAAAATAAATAACTTCAAATCGAAACCTATAGAGGAGAGTACAGAGTACATGTTCCAGCAAACAACACCGATATGGCAGCTTCAAGAGAAAGGTCCATCGGAAGCCGAATGGGGGATATCGGAGGGTTGACGAAAAGAAAAATTCAATTAAGATATAAAGCGTTTAAATCGTTACTAAAGTTCACCCCGGGTGGCACACATGGATTGGTGGAACCAAATAAGGATCCAGGCGTGGGTGGGTGGTATGAATGGATGAAGAAGGATGAATGGGATGAACGTTACTACCACTATACAATGCGGGACGGTTTTGAACCAATTGAAAAAGGATCATGATTCTTTTCCAGCCAGGCAGCGTCTCGTCGTAGTCGACAAGTTGCCAGAACAGCGCAGGATGGCTCGGCTAGATTAACTCCCACGCCGACGGGGTAGGGGGTGCTCTTTGAAGGATGAAATACCTACCTTGTTCGATCGCCGTGGCTTGTAATGTGACTGAGTGGTGGAAAATTGAACCGGCACCACCCGGAGGATAGACGACGACTAATGGACTAAGATGACGGTGGAGTTCATTGTGCAAAATTTAAGTCTAGGACTACATGGGAGAGCAACGAAAAAAACCACCTGAATTGGAAGATGAAGTAGAAGAAATTGCGCCCCGTCGAGCTTTCGCTTTGGTGTTGATAATTTAATTTGAGACATTTTTTTATTCGATGTAAGACTAATTTACGATTTATATCTAGGGAAAGAGTAGTTGGGTAATAAATTTCACAGAACAACGTCTAAACCTACTCAGTTTTTACCCAACTAATACTCTTGAAAAATGACAAAATTGACAAAAAAGACAAAAAAAACAAGAATGACAACAATGACAAAAATGACAAAAATGAAAAAAATGACAAAAATGACAAAAATGACAAAAATGACATAAATGACAAAAATGACAAAAATGACAAAAATGACAAAAATGACAAAAATGACAAAAATGACAAAAATGACAAAAAATGACAAAAATGACAAAAATGACAAAAATGACAAAAATGACAAAAATGACAAAAATGACAAAAATGACAAAAATGACAAAAATGACAAAAATGACAAAAATGACATAAATGACAAAAATGATAAAAATGACAAAAATGACAAAAATGACAAAAATGACAAAAATGACAAAAATGACAAAAATGACAAAAATGACAAAAATGACAAAAATGACAAAAATGACAAAAATGACAAAAATGACAAAAATGACAAAAATGACAAAAATGACAAAAATGACAAAAATGACAAAAATGACAAAAATGACAAAAATGACAAAAATGACAAAAATGACAAAAATGACAAAAATGACAAAAATGACAAAAATGACAAAAATGACAAAAATGACAAAAATGACAAAAATGACAAAAATGACAAAAATGACAAAAGTGACAAAAATGACAAAAATGACAAAAATGACAAAAATGACAAAAATGACAAAAATGACAAAAATGACAAAAATGACAAAAATGACAAAAATGACAAAAATGACAAAAATGACAAAAATGACAAAAATGACAAAAATGACAAAAATGACAAAAATGACAAAAATGACAAAAATGACAAAAATGACAAAAATGACAAAAATGACAAAAATGACAAAAATGACAAAAATGACAAAAATGACAAAAATGACAAAAATGACAAAAATGACAAAAATGACAAAAATGACAAAAATGACAAAAATGACAAAAATGACAAAAATGACAAAAATGACAAAAATGACAAAAATGACAAAAATGACAAAAATGACAAAAATGACAAAAATGACAAAAATGACAAAAATGACAAAAATGACAAAAATGACAAAAATGACAAAAATGACAAAAATGACAAAAATGACAAAAATGACAAAAATGACAAAAATGACAAAAATGACAAAAATGACAAAAATGACAAAAATGACAAAAATGACAAAAATGACAAAAATGACAAAAATGACAAAAATGACAAAAATGACAAAAATGACAAAAATGACAAAAATGACAAAAATGACAAAAATGACAAAAATGACAAAATTGACAAAATTGACAAAAATGACAAAAATGACAAAAATGACAAAAATGACAAAAATGACAAAAATGACAAAAATGACAAAAATGACAAAAATGACAAAAATGACAAAAATGACAAAAATGACAAAAATGACAAAAATGACAAAAATGACAAAAATGACAAAAATGACAAAAATGACAAAAATGACAAAAATGACAAAAATGACAAAAATGACAAAAATGACAAAAATGACAAAAATGACAAAAATGACAAAAATGACAAAAATGACAAAAATGACAAAAATGACAAAAATGACAAAAATGACAAAAATGACAAAAATGACAAAAATGACAAAAATGACAAAAATGACAAAAATGACAAAAATGACAAAAATGACAAAAATGACAAAAATGACAAAAATGACAAAAATGACAAAAATGACAAAAATGACAAAAATGACAAAAATGACAAAAATGACAAAAATGACAAAAATGACAAAAATGACAAAAATGACAAAAATGACAAAAATGACAAAAATGACAAAAATGACAAAAATGACAAAAATGACAAAAATGACAAAAATGACAAAAATGACAAAAATGACAAAAATGACAAAAATGACAAAAATGACAAAAATGACAAAAATGACAAAAATGACAAAAATGACAAAAATGACAAAAATGACAAAAATGACAAAAATGACAAAAATGACAAAAATGACAAAAATGACAAAAATGACAAAAATGACAAAAATGACAAAAATGACAAAAATGACAAAAATGACAAAAATGACAAAAATGACAAAAATGACAAAAATGACAAAAATGACAAAAATGACAAAAATGACAAAAATGACAAAAATGACAAAAATGACAAAAATGACAAAAATGACAAAAATGACAAAAATGACAAAAATGACAAAAATGACAAAAATGACAAAAATGACAAAAATGACAAAAATGACAAAAATGACAAAAATGACAAAAATGACAAAAATGACAAAAATGACAAAAATGACAAAAATGACAAAAATGACAAAAATGACAAAAATGACAAAAATGACAAAAATGACAAAAATGACAAAAATGACAAAAATGACAAAAATGACAAAAATGACAAAAATGACAAAAATGACAAAAATGACAAAAATGACAAAAATGACAAAAATGACAAAAATGACAAAAATGACAAAAATGACAAAAATGACAAAAATGACAAAAATGACAAAAATGACAAAAATGACAAAAATGACAAAAATGACAAAAATGACAAAAATGACAAAAATGACAAAAATGACAAAAATGACAAAAATGACAAAAATGACAAAAATGACAAAAATGACAAAAATGACAAAAATGACAAAAATGACAAAAATGACAAAAATGACAAAAATGACAAAAATGACAAAAATGACAAAAATGACAAAAATGACAAAAATGACAAAAATGACAAAAATGACAAAAATGACAAAAATGACAAAAATGACAAAAATGACAAAAATGACAAAAATGACAAAAATGACAAAAATGACAAAAATGACAAAAATGACAAAAATGACAAAAATGACAAAAATGACAAAAATGACAAAAATGACAAAAATGACAAAAATGACAAAAATGACAAAAATGACAAAAATGACAAAAATGACAAAAATGACAAAAATGACAAAAATGACAAAAATGACAAAAATGACAAAAATGACAAAAATGACAAAAATGACAAAAATGACAAAAATGACAAAAATGACAAAAATGACAAAAATGACAAAAATGACAAAAATGACAAAAATGACAAAAATGACAAAAATGACAAAAATGACAAAAATGACAAAAATGACAAAAATGACAAAAATGACAAAAATGACAAAAATGACAAAAATGACAAAAATGACAAAAATGACAAAAATGACAAAAATGACAAAAATGACAAAAATGACAAAAATGACAAAAATGACAAAAATGACAAAAATGACAAAAATGACAAAAATGACAAAAATGACAAAAATGACAAAAATGACAAAAATGACAAAAATGACAAAAATGACAAAAATGACAAAAATGACAAAAATGACAAAAATGACAAAAATGACAAAAATGACAAAAATGACAAAAATGACAAAAATGACAAAAATGACAAAAATGACAAAAATGACAAAAATGACAAAAATGACAAAAATGACAAAAATGACAAAAATGACAAAAATGACAAAAATGACAAAAATGACAAAAATGACAAAAATGACAAAAATGACAAAAATGACAAAAATGACAAAAATGACAAAAATGACAAAAATGACAAAAATGACAAAAATGACAAAAATGACAAAAATGACAAAAATGACAAAAATGACAAAAATGACAAAAATGACAAAAATGACAAAAATGACAAAAATGACAAAAATGACAAAAATGACAAAAATGACAAAAATGACAAAAATGACAAAAATGACAAAAATGACAAAAATGACAAAAATGACAAAAATGACAAAAATGACAAAAATGACAAAAATGACAAAAATGACAAAAATGACAAAAATGACAAAAATGACAAAAATGACAAAAATGACAAAAATGACAAAAATGACAAAAATGACAAAAATGACAAAAATGACAAAAATGACAAAAATGACAAAAATGACAAAAATGACAAAAATGACAAAAATGACAAAAATGACAAAAATGACAAAAATGACAAAAATGACAAAAATGACAAAAATGACAAAAATGACAAAAATGACAAAAATGACAAAAATGACAAAAATGACAAAAATGACAAAAATGACAAAAATGACAAAAATGACAAAAATGACAAAAATGACAAAAATGACAAAAATGACAAAAATGACAAAAATGACAAAAATGACAAAAATGACAAAAATGACAAAAATGACAAAAATGACAAAAATGACAAAAATTACAAAAACTACAAAAATTACAAAAATTACAAAATTGACAAAGATGATAAAAATAATTAAAATTTTTAAACGAAAAAAATTACAAATAAACAAAATATTAAAAAAAAACCACACAATATTGTTGAAAGCGCTTCTGGAACCTTCTTCGTATTCTTCCCTCGCTTGAAGAATTTCTTGAACATTCCCAGTTTTGGGGAATTTCTCGAATTTCTTCTTAATGACAACATTTTAACAAACTACAGTTTGAGTGAATGAAATTGGGCACAGGAAACTGAAAGTATTCCATGGGGTCATAAGTTCAACGCAAACGAAACCTATTAGCAAACAAAAACGCAAACCCATCTTCATTCCTTGTTTCCCTCCCAAGAGAAAAAAAGTGCCAATCCGAAAAATGTAATTTCGATGAAAGCAAATAAAATCTCTATTAATAATTCCACCTGCGGGAAAGCGCACTTGCCGAAGGTAGACGCGAATACACGCAAGTACAGATATGCTTCATTGCATTCCGCGAAGGCTTTTCCCGCATGTAACGGGTTGAAAACGCAGGAAAAATATGGTGGAGTAGAGAAATAAAATTACATTTTACCATTATTCGAACGTTAAGCGAAAACAAAATAAAAACCTCTACCTCTGCGGATGAATCGTTGACGAGAGGACTGCATGAGGTCGAAGTAAAACCAAAATCAGGCATTGTTGGTGTCAGATTTCTTTTTCCAAAAATTTCATTATTTGAAAACAAGTCTTTTCATAGTTGTAAAAGAATCTCATTCATATAAATTGTGACCTCAAAACTTTAATGATTTAAATAAAAAAAAATTCAAAAATTGTTCCATAGAAAAGGAAAATACACAAAGACACTCAAGAATACATTTTGAAAATATATAAATTAATCACGCCCTGCCTTCTTTCGTGGCATGGCATACTCCCGATGGGGTTTAATTTGCCGGACTCGAATTCACAGTGTCGAATTGTCCAATCTATTAGCCATTCCGAACGAGCGAAAGGGGTTTAAACTTTGGGGTGGAAGTGATCAAGTGGATTTACGCGATCAATTTCTGGGTGCTGGGTTTAACCTCTCCCAAGTGTGCTACATTTGATACTGTTTTTTTTTCGTATATGGCCCCTGTTTAAAGTGTATTCAGTTGGACAAGTAGAAATTTCAAGATGACTTTTATAACTTTTTAGTGCAAAGTTGATGAACAGTCATAACTAAATTCAAATTGAAACAAACCATTTAAAGGATAGATGTAGATGTAATTTTTTTCTGTCAAAACGATGATAATCTTTTTTATTGAAAGGAATCAACATGTGTATATAGAAAATGAAACAAAAAACAATACGCATAAAAACATCTAGTAATGATTGAAAATTGGTAGATCCATGTATCAAAATGTAATAGTACCAGGAGTGATAATTTCACGGGATCAAAACAAATGATGCCAAAATTTCCTTCAAACTTGAGTGTCGTAGACCCAGTAGGTGAACATGAAATCGTATCAGAAATGATAACTTAAGTCGTTTACAATGGTGTTGCAAATCGCAATTCCAACTGCATAGTAAAAAGATCGTAAAAAATGTCTTCTGGTGTGAGTTTAATTCGGATATTATAGAAAGTCCGCCATGTTTGTAAATTTGTTAATGATTTTTTCTCCAAGTCAGAGAATCATCGCCGTGATGTTCTCTCTGGATCCTGCATCCTCTGCAGTGCATCCAGATGGCTAAAATTAGTTGGAAGTTGAGTAATATTGACCAATGAGAGAACTGGAAAATATTGTCGAAGGCAACGATATGAAGGCTATGAAAGCAAAACTATGCGCTCTTTTGCGCAAGAACTAGGGAGAATACTCCTTTTCTCCTATATTCCAATTAATTGGAGTCTGAAAACTATACGCGCATGAGCGGACATCTGTTTTATATACTCTTACCGTTTTTGAGAAAATGATTTTATAATAGAGGGAAGTGTTCCTAACTGCGCATATTGGGTAATCTGCGCATAAAACTGATTGACGAAATGGTTGGAGATTTAACATATCTTATCAGTGCAGTTGAAAAGTAAAACGCATTTGAAGCATTTGATTGTTTTAAAATGTTAAAAAAATAAAAATTCAAACGAGATTTTTGTCAGTTTTGTTACAATATATTGAACTTTAATTACCATGCGTACAGAATCTGTAAACAAAAATGTTCATGGTTTTTCTTTTTAATTTATTTGGAAAGGGGAAATTCAACAAATTGAAGATTTTGGCAAAGTTACAAATGATAAGATGTTGGAATAACAGACAGGTTTTGAATGCCCATATCAGGCAGGATAAATGCCTGTATCAAGCAAAAATAGATTAGTCTTATCATTTTTTTACTTTTTATCATTGAAACATTAATTCTTCGCTCAAATCACAATCTTACTGTGAAAAAAGAAGAGCTTAATAATGACCCGATAAAAAAACGATATGATCCAAAAATTACCATGAAATATGGTCATATGGCATACCTAACTATGTTTCATGCAAAAGAACTAGTGATGTCTAAAATTTCACCAAAATTTCTGCCATGACGTATGCTTAATATCCGTTTCCACCATTTCCCATAAAATATTATCAAAATATTGAAAGTGTAGATGAAATATAACTGGAAACATAAATATGCGCATTTAGCCCGCCGATTTAGGAAATCGGCTTTTTTTGACTACAGTTATTATATAATTATTTTCACAAAATAATCTTATTTATAAAAATGGAGGCGTTTTCTTTGTAATCACGTATGAATGGTCGGTCGGAATGAAGAGAAATTTGGTATCCAAGGGTTTTTGGGTCAGAGATGGTTTGTATAATAGTTTCAAGAATCTCAATTTTGATGAAAGAAGGGTCCCCATATAAAGTTAGCTCTTCTTCACATCTTATATATAAAAACTAGAAACGGGAAAACTCGAACAACTAATAAATGGGTAAAACGAAGTTTACCGGGTCAGCTAGTCCTCTATGAATAAACAAAATAGAATAGAATAGAATTTTCACAAAATTGTAAGAGATTTTAACAGATAAATTGCTCTTACGTATATAAAACAGATGTCCGCTCATTTGCATATAGTTTTTAGACTACTTTCCAATTGGAATATGGGAGAAAATGAGTACTTTCCTTAATATGCGCATTTAGCCAGCCTCTCCCCTATAAGTAGTCCAAATTGCTGATTTTCGAAACTAGGCGGGCTAAACGCGCATATTTATGTTTTCAGCTATATTTCAGTGCCACTTGCAATATTTCCGAATAATTTTATTCATAATGGTAGAAACTAATGTTCAGGATACGCCAAAGCTAAAATTTTTACGAGATAAAATAAATCACTAATTCTATTGCATAAAACATAGTCAGGGATGCCATAAGGCTATATGTCATGGTAATATTTTGTTCATATCATAATTATATCAGATGAGCATTAAGCTCTTCTTTTTGCATTGCAAGATTGTAATAAAGCAAAAATTTAATGTTTCAATGAAAAAAGTAAAAATTTATATGGTTTATCCATTCTTTCTTGATAGAGGCATTTAACCTGCCTGATATGGGCTTTAAAAACCTGTCTATTACCCCAATATCTGATCATTTTCAACTTTGCCATACGCTTCTATTTGTTAAATTTCTGATTTCCAGATGAATTAGAAAGGAAAACCATTCTCATTTTTGTTTACAGATTCTGTACGCACCGTAGTAAAAATTCATTATATTTTACAATGCAATGTGTCAAAAGTCGATTACCCTCAAACTGCACTGATAAGACATGATGATCTATCAGCCATTTCGTCAATAGACCGTAAGTGCATTTTGCAATCTGAAATAGCAATAAAAATTTTGGAAGCGATCCATCCAGTCCAGAATTAGCGCAACAAGTTTTAATTTTGTATGAAAATTAGTATGGGAAAACTTATCATTGAAAAATCACCATAGATGTACTGAAAGTTCCCATAAATATACATAACTTTGGACGAAAAATATTTTTTGATTCGTGCAGTATAATTCATGTGAACAAAGCACAAACCTAACTTGTAACCCAGCAAAAATGTTCGATGTTATAAAATTTTTTTTAAATAATTTTTTTAATTTTAGCCTTTTTGTCTGCTCATTTTAAAGCTTCGTAACCGTTGTATGAGGATAAAAATACTCAATAAACTGCTGTGCATAGCCACACCCAAAATTCAGCCTCTGTGCCAATGGCGTGTAGTCAATTTAATAGCATCATTGGTACAAGAAGATAACGCGACCGGCATTGATTCGATTTGCGCCCACCGGCATTAACCTCCCAGCGCAACCCAATTGCGTATGTCTGAATGAAACAAAATAAAAACGTTTTCGCGTCCCTCCCCATCGCATCACAAGCCGTAGAAGGATGGAAATAAATACCGGCCAACACCAGGCAGCGAGCGAACCGAGCACTGTGCGTGTGAATGTAGCAAAAGCAACAACAAACACATTCCTTCAATTCACCGGCAAACAACACCGGCCAAGCTGCCCGGCTTTAGCAGCTGTGTATATGTAGCGTGTGTATGTAATAGCAGGCAGTAAGCAAAGCACAGTTCTCATTCAATGGGTTTCCCGTTCCTTCACTCCCGTTCCCTTTCCCGTTTCCATCTTAAGACAAAGGAATGCATTGAAAGGAGGCCAAACGCCGGGAAGCCGCCGTTGTACGTTTTTGTGATTGATCGGTAACAGAAAGCCTATGACAAACATACCTCGTCCTACATGAAGCTCGAATAGTACACTGGTTAGAATGTCGGACTGGCAAGACGATACAATTGGTGATGTGAGTTCGATTCTCACTACAGCGCTGTGGTTTTAATTTTTATTTTCTTGGTTCTGGGATGAATTATCCAATAGGAAGGAAATCCCATAAAATGTTTTTCTTGTTTCGCTTGAATGTAGTGGTCATCATTTTGGTTGGGAGCCGAGTCCTTATGCCAGTTACGGTTTTTCAAACATACCGTCTTCGGCACAGTGCACATTTCAGCGCATTATCGGCACAGAGATTTGCTAAATAGGCATAGGATTTTTGCAACCTCTTCTATGGGTGCAGGGAATTGATTGATTTAGATAACCTTTGCATAAATATTTCATGAAATTACTAGCTGACCCAGCAAACTTAGTTGAGCCTTTGAATTTTTTACAAAAATGATGTTCATGGAAGCAGAAGGTATATCATTATTCATGTTCATGAAACTGAATTGATACCGTAAAATGGGGTAAATCGGGAAAGTTTTCGAACTGTTTTTTAAACTATTACTGACAAATTACATTAAGTGGAACTTAACGAAACTCGATAAAAGAAAAAAAAAGTAGTTATAACTTTCTACTATCAATTTTTAAACAGATATTTTTGTTAAGTAGCGACAGTGGCTTAATTATCGATGAATATGTCATTTGATTTTCCATCACATTGAACGTAGATAAGAGCATTGCTTTTAGTCCGCAGATATTTTAACAAATTCAGATTAGGCTTCTTCCTATTTTTTTTTTTGTTTATTCCAATATCCCATATTAACTTTTTTCACCACCTACTTACATATATTCAAAGAAATGTTAAAGGTTATGCCTATCACCAAGGGCAAAAATTATCGAAGAAGATTGATTTCCAGCTAAAGTTGAAAGCGATGATCTTCTAGACAAGGTTGCGGATAAAAAATCTGTGTTTTTGAGCAAAAACTCTGACAATCAGTGATTTTACCCAAAAATTCTGTGATGTTTCTCTATGATGCTATTTCATTCAATTTCATTGAAAATTTTTGATAATTTGATCTTGATCTTTTTAATCATTTTATTTGGGAAAAATCAATTAACATTAACAATTATACTTTCCTTATTCACGGTAAGAAATCTTAATTTTATATTGCCCAAAAAAATATGATTTTGAAATTCTCTCAAAATTTAAAAATTTTGTGAAATCTGTGAAAATTTCAAAATTTTGTGTTATGTGACACAGATTCTGTGATGAAAGTGTGCTGAAAAGTCTGTGAATTTAAAGATTTTTCTGTGATTTCGGCAACCTTACTTCTAGGATAAACTTTACAATGAATTTCCTTCCATTTTCCATTATTTTTTAAATTTACAGAGGATCCTAGACACTATGTTCATTTTCTAATAACCTCAAGAGAGGTGCTCTAAGAATGTTTTGTTGAAATGTGCCGTCGTTTCAGATAGTTTAACAAATTGTTTTTTTTTCTTCACCAATATCATGTGTTCCATACTCCAAATTTGCAGACATTACAGTTTTGCGTACTTTATAAATAATTAAAAAACTTTGTTTTTTTTAATCACCTTTTCAAACATAAAATCGTATTTATGGAGTTTTTTTTTAAATTAAATTGGTCCTGTTATAACGTAAACTTAACGGTTATATTGTTTGTTAAAATTGTTCGATTTTGGCACATGTGCCAAAATCGGATGTTGCCAAAATCGAATGTTGCCAAAAACGAACGGGGTCTGTATATGAAACGTGTATCAAATCAGTTTAAGAATATAGCTACAAATATGTTTGCTGCCAAGCGACTGATCTGAGTTGTTCAAATGAGTAAGTGACTAGAATGTACCTTCTAGCAGCCTAAGGAACTCCCGGATTTTTTTTTTCTTTTTCCCTTCTACACCCACAATTCAGCCACTGTGCCAATGACGGCATCATTGGTACAAGGCATCATTGGTACAAGAAGATAACGCGACCGGTGCTGATTCGATTTGCTCCCACCGGCATTAACCTCCCAAGTTAACCGAATTGCGTATGTCTGAAAGAAACAAAATAAAAACGAATTCACGTCCCTCCATATCGCATCACAAGACGAAGAAGGATAGAAATAAATACCGGCCAACACCAGGCAGCCAGCGAACCGAGCACTGTGCGTGTGAATGTAGCAAAAGCAACAACAAAAATATTCCTTCAATTCAATCCGCCGCGCCGGCAAACAACCACGGTAGAGCTGTGTGTGTATGTAGTAAAAGCAACAACAACAACATTGCTTCAATTCAATCACTGGCAAACAGCCACTGGCTAAGCTGCGCATGTGTAGCAAAAGCAACAACAGAAATATTTCTTCCACTGGCCAAGCTGCCCGGCTTTGGCAGCTGTGTATATGTAGCGTGTGTATGTAATAGCAGGCAGTAAGCAAAGCACAGTTCTCATTCAATGGGTTTCCCGTTCCTTCACTCCCGTTCCCTTTCCCGTTTCCTTCACGAGACAAAGGAATGAATTGAAAGGAGACCAAACGCCGGGAAGCCGCCGTTGTGCGTTTTTTTTGTGATTGATCGGTGAAATAAAGCCTATGACAAATATCCTTCGTCCTGTACGAAGTTCGAATAGTGCACTGGTTTAGGTGTCGGACTGGCATGACGATAGATTTGGTAACTTGAGTTCGATTCTCACTACGGCACTGTGATTTTAATTTTTATTTTCTTGTTTCTGGGATGAATTATCCAATAGGAAAGAAATCCCATAAAATGTTTTTCTTGTTTTGCTTGAATGTAGTGGTCATTATTTTGGTTGGGAGCCGAGTCCTTATGCCAGTTACGGTTTTTCAAACATACCGTCTTCGGCACAGTGCACATTTCAGCGCATTATCGGCACAGAGACATGCTAAATAGGCATTGGATTTTTGCAACCTCTTCTATGGGTGTACATATCTAAATGTTTAGGGACAAGAAAAGCTAAATCCCTAAACATGGAAATTGTTTAACGAAAACAGCATTTCAATGTGAAAAAACTACGACTGTTTTTATGTAGGGTTCAATTCTGTGAAAATCTTAAATCGGTCATAAATTGTCTTTGAAACTTGTATCTATAAAAAAGTTTTTACCGGACCATCAATGTATACCTGCTTCGGAAACTTTCAACGAGCTCTCAATGAGCGTTATCAGTTCTGAAACAAAACTATGCATTTATTATTCAGTAATGAACAATATAGCAAACTATTCTCATCCCCGCCGTTTTATGGACATTGTTTTAATCAACTTCAATTTAGTCCGATGTTATGGGAATCGGAGTTTTTTTTTCCCTTTTTTGTATGGGTACCTCAGTCTTTCCTTGTCTCTTTCTCTCTCCCCATCATAATCATCATCATCAAAACAATGGTACCGGGGCTTATAAAACCCCCTTGACCGGGGAACAATTTTCAGCGGAACTCGAAACATCGGTCTTTCGGTCCCTGACAGGCTGAATGTGTGATGATGATTTCGAATCTACAGCAGTCAGAATCACGGACTTTCCGGCCCGGGTTGAACTTTTGCTGAGGGGCCCAGGTCATCATCAGAAGCAGCAGCAAAGAGCGTCATAACCATCAGGTTGAAACGGTAGCATCCGTTATAATATTTATGATCCGGTCGCTCATCTCGACCTCATCCTCCCCCAAACGATTTCCATATCCCATATTCATCTGGCCAATGCGAATGAGTGGAAAAAGTGGGTGCTGGGAGTGGGACAGGGAAGAGTTGCGTAATTATGGAATTTGCTTCAGTTTAAAACTGACAGGCCCCGGCCGGTTGTTCTGTTTGGCCGGACTGGTTGACTGACTGACTGACTGACAGAACATAAAGGATGAATCTGGCTGTTGTGTGGAATACACATGTGTGCCCTCGTCGTCGTACGAAGCACTTTCGTTTTGATGACCTCCCAGCAAATGGGGGAGGAGGGCATAAATTGAAGCGCACAAATTTAAGGCACATTAAAAAGGTGCACGAAAGTGAATTGAACTTAAGCTTTTATTTTTGTTCATAAAACTCTAAGTAACCCTAATCAGTTTCAGGGCACATTAATTCCTGCCAAAGATAAACATATGTTGAGGAACAAATCCGCTTGTGATTAATTTGTACCTGGTAATAATCTTTCTCGAACGGCTTTTGCGTCAAGTGTTTATGACAAATGTTGGATTAAGTGAATATGAGGACTCCGAACCTAAATTCTTAGCTTTATTAAAATTTCGACTTAATTAATTGTAACAGATACTTGGCAAAAATTTATGAAACTTGGTTGTCTAAATCAGACATTGAGATCTTTCGATCCGTGTCCATCACAGATAGATATGAAAACAGTGAAATACAAAACCAAAAATCAGATTTTATTCAGACCCACAATTCAAAGTTTCACATTAAAATCGTACTATCAATTTAAAAATAAAATTCAAATACAAAATTGAGATTCAAAGTTACAATCAGAGAAAAGCAGGTGTTGCAAAATCCATAATTCAAATTCAAATGTTTGTTTCCCTTTCTTACTTGTAATGCAAAAAAACATGTCCATGTAATATGTTGAAATTTTTATAAATGTAATGCGGTTTAAAACCTCAAATTAAAAATCATTTATTTATTTTAAAAAATTGTTTAAAAATAAAATAAGAAGCTTTTGTCAAATGTTCTTCTAAATGTGACAAAAGTTCGAAAACAATAATTCAGAATGGAATTAAATCTCCAAGACACAGAATTATAAATTGGGAATAAGATTAGATTGGAAATAAAAAAAAATTCATGTTTAGAGAATGGTTCAATGAAATTCGCAATTGAACAATGAGAGCATTTTTTTATAATAAAAATTTGAGAATGGTCATGAAGAGAATTATATGCTGAATTCAGGGTATTTAGTAAAGGATAATTTAAAAAAAACCAATCTAATTCACTTGACAGTCAATGGTAGCCTTTTTCACAGCCTGTGAATAATATTTGGAAACATATGACACAAAATGAATTATGAATTATGATTAAAGAATTTCAAACGCAGTTAATCCAAAATGAATTAAGGAAATTAAAATTCAATGTGTTTAATAGAATAAAAGTTTTTTTTTTATGAAATCATAATTTTCATATAAATAACAATATTTGCAACTTATATGAGATTATTGAATGACTGGATTCTGGAATATCTTGTATGATTCCGTTTCTATGACAATATAATCTCACTCAATTTACTGCTTTTGGAGTAACAGCATATGGTTACATAAAAATGGAAGGACTATAAAAATTAAGAATACAATTTGAAAAAAGATGCCAGACGTTGTATTTCAAATAATTCGACCTCTCAACTAATGAAAACTAAAACATTGATAAAACTATTGGATAAAATTTCAATTACTTAAGTAAAATTACGAAACCGAAACGTAGGAAATCGGTAGAAATAACATTATAAATTAAAAATATTGAAAATTTTGAAATCTCAATATTAATAATTTTGTCAGTTTTGTCAATTTTATCAATTTTGTCAACTTTGTCATTTTTTTCAATTTTGTCAATTTTGTCAATTTTGTCAATTTTGTCAATTTTGTCAATTTTGTCAATTTTGTCAATTTTGTCAATTTTGTCAATTTTGTCAATTTTGTCAATTTTGTCAATTTTGTCAATTCTGTCAATTTTGTCAATTTTGTCAATTTTGTCAATTTTGTCAATTTTGTCAATTTTGTCAATTTTGTCAATTTTGTCAATTTTGTCAATTTTGCCAATTTTGTCAATTTTGTCAATTTTGTCAATTTTGTCAATTTTGTCAATTTTGTCAATTTTGTCAATTTTGTCAATTTTGTCAATTTTGTCAATTTTGTCAATTTTGTCAATTTTGTCAATTTTGTCAATTTTGTCAATTTTGTCAATTTTGTCAATTTTGTCAATTTTGTCAATTTTGTCAATTTTGTCAATTTTGTCAATTTTGTCAATTTTGTCAATTTTGTCAATTTTGTCAATTTTGTCAATTTTGTCAATTTTGTCAATTTTGTCAATTTTGTCAATTTTGTCAATTTTGTCAATTTTGTCAATTTTGTCAATTTTGTCAATTTTGTCAATTTTGTCAATTTTGTCAATTTTGTCAATTTTGTCAATTTTGTCAATTTTGTCAATTTTGTCAATTTTGTCAATTTTATCAATTTTGTCAATTTTGTCAATTTTGTCAATTTTGTCAATTTTGTCAATTTTGTCAATTTTGTCAATTTTGTCAATTTTGTCAATTTTGTCAATTTTGTCAATTTTGTCAATTTTGTCAATTTTGTCAATTTTGTAAATTTTGTAAATTTTGTAAATTTTGTAAATTTTGTCAATTTTGTCAATTTTGTCAATTTTGTCAATTTTGTCAATTTTGTCAATTTTGTCAATTTTGTCAATTTTGTCAATTTTGTCAATTTTGTCAATTTTGTCAATTTTGTCAATTTTGTCAATTTTGTCAATTTTGTCAATTTTGTCAATTTTGTCAATTTTGTCAATTTTGTCACTTTTGTCAATTTTGTCAATTTTGTCATTTTTGTCAATTTTGCCAATTTTGTCAATTTTGTCAATTTTGTCAATTTTGTCAATTTTGCCAATTTTGTCAATTTTGTCAATTTTGTCAATTTTGTCAATTTTGTCAATTTTGCCATTTTTTTCAATTTTGTCAATTTTGTCAATTTTGTCAATTTTGTCAATTTTGTTTGCTAGAATTAAATCGGATGACAGTGAAGTGCTTTGTCAGCAAAATATTATAGTAAAACATTGATGTATGCATTTTATAATTTAGTTTTTGCAAATTGGAAATTCGAACCGATTTCAGAGTAGACAACCTTTTGAAACTATTTTGGTTTTGTATTCGTCCTATTTTTTTTTTTCAACAACTACATTTTATTGCAAATTTAAAAGGAGATTCTTCAAAAAAAATATGTATGTTTTAAAAATCAATTAGAATGGGTATACGACTTTTTTTTTATCTTTCTGATCAAGTATCGCACCTTATCATATTTTACGCTTCGCTTTAGAGCAGCATTCTGAAGATTTGTCGTTGTTAAATTTCGATAATAATGGATTTCATTTGAAGGTAGATTTTTTCCACAAAATTCAGAAATGAGATGTCAAAATTGGCTAATTTGGCAAACGAATCTAGAAATGTGTTGATCCTTTGATCTGCAATTTGGATGTACGAATAAAATAAGAATCCATTTGAAAATGAAGTATTTTTTTTATGATGACCCAAGTTTAATGCAATATTTATAATATTTTGATTGAACTTTAAGTTTTGTCTTACAAAATGAAAAAAAGCTATTAGTTTTGAACGATTCCGTCCAACATTTATTTTTTTTATTATTATTTTTTTAGAGGGGCGTTGAGCTCAAAAATACAGCAAAAGGGGGTGGTGAGTGGAAACAGTTTGAAAATCACTGCTGTAGAGTGTATAAATCAACGTATATTTCGGTTATGAACAGAAAAATATCAGTATTTTGCATACTCATAAGGGTGTCCCAAAATTGCATAATGTCTAGGAATCTGGGGGTTCACCCTTCAAATGGTAAAAAAGGATGTGAAAAACAAATTTTTGTATGGGGCCAACTAAAAAAAAATATGTTTCGAAGTTCCGCAATCGCGATTTCTGAAAAAAATCCACTTTTAAATGATTTGATTTTAAATAAATTCTGGGTTCAAAAATTTAAACAAAATTTATATATTTTCAAAATTTATATATTTAATATTTTTTTAAAATTTTATTTGAGTTAAAAACTACTCATAAAAAAAACGAAATTTGTATCAAAATTAAAAACCAGTATGCTATTTTCCAGAAAAAAAAATTTCTGTCCCAAAATTTTGTATAGAATTTTTTTTAATATCAATATCATCGCAATTTAGGATAATTTTTTATTTAATTTATCAAATTCGTCTTAATCAATACCTACTTGAAAATCAAAACACTTGCAAAAAATAACTTAGATCAGGGGTGAGCAACCTTTTGAAACAACGGGCCACTTTTAATTAATTCTTTCGGCGGGCCGCATCAAAATAAAAATTTTAAGTAATAGTTTGCTGAACTTTACGTTATTCTTTATAACGACAAATTTTATACAAAAAATTAAAATGAATAAAAACATATTCATATGCTTGCATAAACATTTTTTTTTAATTAAATCTGATTAAACCAGCTGAAATTTAATAGGTTCATCAATAAATCTTGATAATTTTCGAATAATTTGAATGTTTTGAGTTATTTGAAATGTTTGCGAATATTTTTTTTTCATAAAGGAATCATCATTTGCTTTCCTTTTATTCATACAAAAACGAAAAATTATGATGGTCTTTCTATGCTTCCTTAAAAGATTTGAACCGTTTTCTGAGAAAAACCCTTTTTTGTTCGAACCGATGCGATAGTTTTTTTCGTGATCACTCCATTTAGAAATTTTCATGGAGCTTAACTATAACGATTTTTTTTGTGCCCATCGAAAAGTTTTTATCACAACTCATTTAAATTTGATCGTGAAGCCTAAATTTTTTTCAATAAACGGTGATTTTTTTATGTGAAGTTTTGTGTGAAATAATTGAAATAAAATGATGAGCAAAGTTTCAAAATTATTGCAAAAAAATTCAACCAGATTTGTCCATGTTACAGTTTACATTTTTTATTCTAGAAAATATTTACAGATTTCATAAATTTAAAATTAAATTTAGATATCTCTGGGATAGACTTTCAAAAGCTGGTTCATGAAAATCTTATGACTTTGATAATGTGGATGTCTAATTTTTAAGTTGAATGACTCCTTTTAATCAATGTTTTGCTTGATTTGCTTATGAAATTTCTGAAAATAGCATCACACATAACACAAGTAAACAAAATTCACATTTTTCCGAGGTGCAAGGAATCTCAGAACTGATTTTGACTTACTCAGGAGCGCTGAATCCAAATATGTTTTCAATTAGTTTTTTTTGTCAGCTCTTGTTTTCGAGATAACTTTAAAACATAGTTTTTCAGTTCATGTCCTTTATTTTTTTGACAAAACTGTTAAATACAAATACTTATTGACCCAATTAAACCAGAACAAATATCAATTTCTTCTTTTGTCACCTCCCTTTCGAAATTTCTAAAAAAACCCGAAGGGAGAAATAAACAAAGTTTGATGTATTTGATGAAAATTTTGAAAAAATTATCAAATATTCGAAAGATTACAAGAGCAGAAAACAGATTGTGGGAGACGGAAGTTTTATCACCTTTTGTTTTCTTGATTTTTTTGAATTGTTCGATAAAAAATCACTTGATTTATAGGTTTTGTGCAATGATATTGTTTGCAATTTAGTTGCATAAAATCTTTCGTGCAGTTTATTCCAATTTATTTGTTTTTCGCATTATTTTTTATTTTCCCCTCTTCGTGAGGTTCCAACTCCGAGTGGCAAAAGAAGGATTTGAAATTAGTTCCGCCCTTATCAACTTAAAAAAAAACAACGAGTTATTTTAGATTCTGAGAAAAAAATATATGTATTTTTTTTTGTTATTCAAACCTGCAACAACCGGGAATTTAAACAAAATTTTTAAGAAAAATCAAACTAAATTTAATTTTTTATATTTTTAAAACCGTAAGTCAAATCATTTCGCAGTCTTCAACAAACTTGCTGAAAAAATTAAAATCTTCAATATTCAATATTCAATAACATTCTTTAATGAGGTCAGAACAAGTTGAAGTCTTATTTTTTTTTGAATTTCTATACAATGTAGAATCCAATTTTTGAAAGCGTTATCCGTGAAACAAGAATATCTTGACAATATCGGAGTCGTTGATTGAAAAAAGGGTATTAAATTGATTGAAAATCAGCTTTTTTGTCAGCTCAGTCATTAATCAAGAACAAAAATATTTCACTTCATCATACAATTTCAACATTGTTTGAAACGAAAAATAACGTCTTAACTACCTCCTTTATAACGTTTTTCCAATAAATAAAAAAAAAAAGCTTAAATCATACAAAATAGTCAAAAATCTTGATGATTATGGGAAATTGTAACTGTAAACAAGTGACGTGCATATCAACTTATTGATATTTCATGTTTTTGGTTTAGTAGGGACTGCTATTTTATGATCATTAACAACCTATCATAGAAAAAAATCGTGAAATAAATTTAATTTGAGATAAGCTTCGCAGGCCGCACAAACATGTCTCGAGGGCCGCGGGTTGCTCACCCCTGACTTAGATAATTTAAGGGAATCATCAGAAGACCATATGCCAAATTAGAGCTAAATCTGATAACGGAAAGGGGCTGAATCTCAAGTGTGAAAGGGATTCTGAGACATTGTGTTCTGAAGAACCATAAAATACTTGTTTTTCATCAAATACTTTTATTACAATTTTAACTAAGACTCACATTTCATCTGAAAACTGCAACCCGATTCTTTACAAGTTTAACTATATTTTTTATATTCTTTTACGTTTTGTACGACACCATTTCTTACAAAACTTTTTTTCAATGGCTTTCAAAATTCCCCCGATCCGATAGACATCATTTTACGATGACAACAATAACATCGAGGAACAAATCCGGCTAATGCATGTTGTAAAGAAGTAGGTACCTACTCCTGCGAAAGTATAAAAAAAATCTCCCATACCTTGACACCCCCGTATTGTTCGGTAAAAGGGATGATAAGCATGACTTTACATTCATTTACATTTGAATATAGGACGTGGGATTTTCTCTGTCGCCTTCATCGTCATCGCGGTGCTTCCAGCGAGACGTTCAGTTAAACGTTTCATTTTTTTTTCGGGCGAATGTAGTAGGTTCGTTTATTCCATGCTTTCTTAAGGCATTTACAATGTGTATGTGCGTAATGTCAAGAGGTAACTGCTTCTGGGCCCCAACAAAAGACGACTTCCCCAAGTTTTACGCTTCCCAATTCTGGCTTTTTAAGTAGAATGTTTTGATGTGGTTATTCGTAAACTCACGGCGAAGCAGGAGAAAATTTAACTTAAGGAACAAGAAAGGGGGGATTACCTACATACATACGTGAGTGACGTCTGGGTATATCGAAGTCTATAACAATCCGCCGTTTAGGGAAGGATAACAAGAATACTTCATAGATATTCAGTATAGGGGATAAAAATTAGTCTATAGGCAAGTGACGTTAAAACCATTGTCTTATTAGACATAAAAAAATGCTTTTTCTTTAGAAACTAGATCATTAGTTCTAGTTGGTCAGGTAATCAGTGTTCCATCGATTCAATAAATTGCCATTAACATCTCTTTTAATAGATCCTTGTTTGAAATTTGTGTGTTACATTGATTTATTGAAATGCCCGAATGCATAATGCATCACTTTATAACAGGCATGTCAAACTCGTTTAAGTGTGCGGGCCGCATTAAAAAATTTCTATGACGTAGAGGGCCGCAACCAAATTCAGTTATAAAATATTAGTTTCGCGGAGATTAGATACAATAAAATGGAAGATAGTTATAAGTAAACTTGGAATGAAATTTTGCGTTAATTTTTCATGTAAACTTTTAATGTTTAACATTCTTATATTATAATGCATTATATCTGTTGTCCTGATATCAGGTTGAAGTTTATTTATCAACGACACTTTCCTTATTGATGATAAATTTTTATCAGATAATCTCGATGGATGAGGAGTTTTTGTAGCTTTCATTATGGAAAAAAACTGCTCACAAAGATAGCTACTTGCAAACATAGCAAGAATTCTGGCAACAAACTTCTGTAACTCAACGTAGCGTTCAGCTGTAGGTGTAAAATTTAGATACAGCTACTTCAATGTATTTCGCTTTTAATAAAGAATCGCACTACAGCTCTATCAACTCTAGTTACAAATTATCAGCAGCATTTTTAGAAGGAAACGAAAATGGATGTACAAACAACGAAAATTCTTGCTCGTATGAATCAAAGTCACGAAAACGGTTTTTGAATGCATCTACACAGCAAAAATTATTTTCTGTAAAATTACGCAAATGTCCTGTGGAGCAGGACATTTACCGTAATTTTACAGGTTGAAAACATGAATAAGTGACATTTAATTTTAAGTGTTCAACTTTTTTACAGGACATTTGTTGTAATAATAAATGAATCTCCGTTAACTATTAAGGAAAACAATTTAAAATAACAGGTTTTGTTAATTACAGGTGATTTATTTTAAAGGTTGCAGTTTTCAGTGATACGTAATAGTCAATTTTTTTTTTCTGTGTAGTAACAAAGGTGAAGTACGTATTTACCAAATGATGCAGCCTCATTTGATCTTTTCAGTTCTTGACACGTAGAGAAGTGCACAAGGTTTTCTTTGGAAATTTGGTTGATAACCGTTACTTCTTCGCTTGAAAGTTTTTTACATCATCACAAGCAGTTATGATATTTTTTTTCTTTTCCTTGAAGCTTTAAGTTCAAATCTTGCTGGTGGCCAGTGAGATCAACGTCAAATGCCAAATCCTGAACCCAGTCGTCTGCTTGAAAATGTTCAATAGGTTCACCTTTCATTTCCAAAAATAATATTATTTCCTCTCGTAGTAAAAAAATCTTTTTAATATTTTGTGGCAAGAAAGCCAGCGTACTTCTGTGTAGTAGGGAATTTTGTGAAAATTTAAACGGGGCTACGCGGGCCGCATTGACCAAGGCCACGGGCCGCATGCGGCCCGCAAACCCCCAGTTTGACATGCCTGCTTTATAACAAGTTTCCTCCAAAAAATGTGACACAGTTTTTCAAAGGAAATATTGCAAAATGGCACGAAATATTTCAAATAGCTTGGTTAAAAAACGAACACAAACATATTTAGGTATAGGATCTCACTGACAGTTTATGTTTATTTGAAAAAATCTAGATTACAAAACTCTAAGGCATACAGCTTTCAAAGATATGAATGCTACAAATACTAAAGAGAGCATATTGATGATCAAGCAAGCCTTGGAATAGTTAGTCATTAAATTGAAGAGAAAATAAAAATTAGTCTTACTTTGTCCATCATCGAAACAAGTTGTTTCTCTCGATCTACTGCCTAGTCCAATAGGTTATGGGCCTACGATTTTTTCAAGTTCCCTGCAAGTAGTTTCTTGAAGATTGTTGAGGATGGACGGAAGTCGTGTCAGCATTGAAAAGCTGAGGAGCGGAGGATATGAGTCCTGGAGATTCAAGACCGAAATTCTCCTGATTCGAAAGAACCTTTGGAAGTTCGTGAGCGGCGTTGCACCGGAACCTGCTACGGAAGTCTGGAACGAAGGCGATGCGGGGGCACGAGCCACCATAGCCCTTATCCGGAACTGTACAACTTCAAAGGCGACCTGGAAGACATTGAAGAAACATCACCAGAAGCAGATGATGTCCTTGAAAGTTTCAATCCTGAAGAAGATCTGCCGTTCGGAATTCAAGGAGGATGACAGCATGGACAATTTTCTTTTCCACATGGACGAGTTGTTCCAATGTTTGGAAAACGCCGGCCAAGCCATGGACGAGCAAATTAAGGTTGCCATGGTGATGCAAAGCATGCCCGACTCCTACGACACGCTCATTACCGCACCTGAAAGCAGATCTGACGACGAGCTGACGACGGATTTGGTCAAACGAAATTTACTCGACGAGGCACAGAAGCGGTTAGAGAAGGTACGTCCCAGTGAAGCACTTCTCAGAACGGGCTGAAACAAAACCGGAAGGAAGGTGGTCTGCAACTCCTGTGGGAAGCCAGGCCATTTCAAACGAAATTGCTCCGAATCACCTGCCCAAGGAGATCACTCTAGAAGAGGGAAGAAAATGCAACCGAAACCGAAAGGGAAGACGGCCAACGTGAGAAAATCAAATCCATTCGCATTCACTGCACGCAACACCACAGAAGCGCAACACCACAGAAGCGTTTCTGGATAGAAGATTCGGGTGCCACATCTCACATGTGCTCGAATCGAAAGTTTTTCACCGAACTGCGAAGCTGTACAAGTTTGACGATCACCTTGGCCGATGGTAGCGAGACCTCCGTGAAGGGTATCGGAACCGGTCACCTGTTAGCATACGACGAAGCTGGAGCGATTCAAGAAATGGTCCTGTCCGATGAGTTTTACGTCCCCGATTTGGAATCAAACCTGATTTCAGTCGGAAAACTTATCACGAAAGGGGCGTAAGTCATTTTCACGAAGCAACGAGGCTGCCTTATCCAAAGCGGCGGCCGTGTAGCAGCTGTAGCAGACAAGATTGGCGGTTTGTTTTTTCTAAAGACCCCGGAGGAGAATTCCCATCATGCGTTCCTGCATCCGAAAAACTGTATCCAAAGTTGGCATCGAAAGTTGGGTCACCGTGATTGTGAAGAAGTCCAACGCACAGTGCGTGAAGGTTTGGCAACAGGCATTTTCATTAGCAAGTGTGACATCAAGAAGACGTGCGAGTGCTGTGTGGAATGTAAAATAGCACGCTTGCCATTTCCCCCGAAAGCGCAGAGAGTTCGTCAAAATCGTCGGACCTCATCCACACCGATATTTGTGGTCCTATGAATACAACTTCGATTGGCGGATCAAGATATTTTTTGACGATGACCGATGACTTCAGTCGTTTCCAGGAGAAGGAAGAAGAAGTTGGAATGGTTGATGGTTGGTTCAAAGAGCTCCAGAAAAAATACAGAAATAAGCTGAAAACTTACGTGAATAATACCATTTTTTGGATTGGTGGAAGTACAGCTGATAACTGGCCCCCAAACAACGAATCACGAGGTATCTTTTCCCGGAGGAACCAGGTATTTAGACAAAATATCTCACTACTGTAATCCACAATATAATTACACCGTACATCGGTTGTCCATTGTTCGCGGCGATCAAGGTTCAACTGACAGCCTCTAACCACCCATCACGAGTGGTACTGAAGTTGGTGTTCATCCGTGACTTGAAGTGCGCTAAACGTAATGAGTGCCAACGAAGATGATGAAAACGCAATCGTGTGTTTTATGTGTGATAAAGTAGAAGCGAATCCCCAAAAAAACACAATTGAATGTACCTGTTGTGGTAGGGCGGTTCATTTCAAATGTAAGAAGCTTCGTGGCAATGCAATCCAAAGAGCAAAAAAACTACCCTTTTTTTGCTCGAACGATTGTTTTGATCGACATTCCCGTATAAATCAGAAGGATACCGAAAATGATCAAATTATAAAAGAGATGCGTGCCCTGGGGCAAGTTGTACGCGAGTCACGACAGGAGTCGGCGACCATGCGTATAGCGTTCGAAAAAACTCAACTACAAATGCAGATGCAGATAGGCCAACTGATTGAGTCGAACAAGCAAATTGAGGCGTCGCAAGAGTTTCTAGCCGAGAAGTTTGAGATGCTGAATAATGGTTTAAAAGAATTTCAAACGGAAATGACTTCTTTGAAAACGGAAAATTTAGAACTGAAACAAGAAATGCTTAGCTACAAACAGCAGAATGGTTTACTTTCCAATCGACTAGATAGCCTTGAGATGGAATTGGATAATCTACACCGGAAATCGTTATCGAAAAACGTGATACTTTTAGGCGTGCCTATGATTGAAAACGAGAATATGTACTGCAGATTGTCCATAGCATTGCAGATAAAGTGGAATGCACCCTAGGCGAAGGAGAAATAGTCACCGCAAGACGCTTAAACGGCCCGAAATCTTCAACCAGATCTGCTCCTATACTAGCTGTCTTTTAATCTGAAACGCGCAAGGAAGAGTTTTTTTAAAAGAAGCGGGCACTCGGAGTACTTAAAGCATCGGAAGTAGGGGATTTATTCAAAGGTTCATCGCAGACAATCTCCATCCGAGACGAAATGACCAGCTATGGAAAAAGTCTATTGAAGGAAGCAAGGAAAGTTCAGGAGGAATTGAATTTCGAATATGTATGGCCCGGCCGTGATGGCAAAATCTTAATCAAAAGAAGCGATGGCTCCAGAATTGAGAAGGTGAGCTCCAAATTGGATCTGCAATCGTTCATCGAATCGAAGAATAAACGTACCCTAAATTTTTCCAATAATTCATCATTCATGATGTCATCTCCAAAACGTCTTCAGCAAAACAACTGAGTAAACTAAGATCAAACTGTTGATTTATGTATTTTAATATGGATTTTGATAATAATAATTTCTACAATAGTGTTGAAGAATTTAATAAAAGTATAAAACAAACGAAAGAAAACTGTTTTAATCTCAAAATTTTGCAGTTAAATGCAAGAGGAATAAATAACGCAGATAAGATGGATGATATCAAACTTACCATTGAACGTATTTCTATGGATCTAGATGTTATAGTTTTGGGAGAAACGTGGGTGAAAGCAGCACAAACCGATTTGATACAAATATCTGGCTACAAAGGAATGTTTTCTTGCCGGGAAAACAGCAATGGAGGAGGCCTTGCTATATTTGTTAAAGCCACTTTTGATTGTGATGAGGTAGCAAACAGACACGTGAATGGATATCATCACATTCATGTGCGTCTAAAGTCAAGAGGACAACATTTTAACATCCATGCGATTTATAGACCACCAAATTACAGTTTTGCGGATTTTTACTCTGATTTGGAAGCTATTCTTGCCAGTTCAAGTCCAGGATCATCTTCAATTATAGTTGGAGACATCAACATTCCCTTGAATAAATCCAATAACCACCAGACGGTAGAATTTTTAGACCTTCTAAAAGGCTATAACTTTCAACCAACTAATTCTCATATAACAAGACCTGCTAGTGGAAATATCTTAGACCATGTTATTTGTTCGGAGGCCTTAGAATCAAAGATAATCAATAATACAATTTTTAGCGATATCAGCGACCACTGCCTCATAATTTCCGCGGTAACCCTACGAAAAGCCCTTTCTGTAAGGGAATTAGAAAAGGTTATAACAAATCATACCTTATTGAATGAGCGGTTTAATATTGCAATAACGGAATTACCACAAACTTCGGCAGAAACTCGCCTAAGTAGTGCCATCGAAATTTATGAAAAACTCAAAAAGGAATGCTCTAAAAAAGTTCAAATAACCGCAAAAATTAAAGGTCAATGCCCATGGATGACTTTCGATATTTGGAAATGGATCAAAATTAAAGATAATTTACTTGCCAAATGTAAAAGAAACCCTGATGATATCCAAGCACGAGACACGCTTGCTCACGTATCTAAAAAACTTCAGCAACTCAAGCAGCAAGCTAAGCAGGAATACTATAGTAAACTATTCCAAAGATCAGATAGTAAGAATATGTGGAAAACGTTAAATTTCCTAGCTGGTAAAAGTAAACAACTAGAGCCAACCATCAAGATCGAAATCGACGGAAAAATCGTTAGTGAAGGAACAGTAGTTGCAAATAAGTTCAACAATTTCTTTAGCAACATCGGGCCTCAGCTTGCTTCCACCATCCCCAGTAATCGAGATGTGAACAGATTCAACACACTAACACCTATCCCTGATTCGATTTTTATGGAGCCTGCCACTAAGCAAGAAGTTATCCTAAAAATAAAAAACCTTGACCAAAATAAAAGCGCTGGGCCAGACGGCCTACAAGCAAACTTCCTCAAGCACCACCATCAAATCTTCTCTGAGCTTATTCGAGACGTCTTTAATGAAAGTTTGGAAAATGGAAAATATCCTTCATGCTTGAAAACTGCAAGAGTTATACCAATTCACAAAGGAGGCTCAAAAACGGATGTCAACAACTATAGACCCATTTCCATATTATCTGTTATCAGTAAAATATTGGAGCAAATGTTGGTATGTCGGATAACCAGCTTCTTTCGTTCAAAAAATATCTTGTACGAGAGCCAATTTGGCTTTCGTTCAGGATCAAGTACGGCAACCGCTACTGGAGAATTGTTCACAAGCGTATATGATGCGATCAACTCAAAAAAACAAGTCGGGCTACTATTTTTGGATCTGAAGAAAGCTTTCGACACGATAGACCATACCATTCTTCTCGAAAAATTGTTTTATTACGGAATACGTGGACGAGTACACCAGCTCATCAAAAGCTTTCTAGATGAAAGGGATCAGTACGTCGTGGTGAATGGAGTAAACAGTAGCTATCGCCCTCTGAAAGTAGGTGTACCTCAAGGCAGCAATCTAGGTCCCTTGCTATTTCTTGTGTACATAAACGATCTACCTGAATTACCACTTCTCGGGAAACCAAGATTGTTCGCGGATGATACATCTCTATGCTATGAAGATGTTGATGCCAACACGATCGTTCGTAAGATGTCCAATGACATGGTTATTCTCAAGAAATACTTTGATGAAAACTTACTGTCACTCAACGTTTCAAAATCTAAATATATGATTTTACATTCTGCTCGAACGAATAATCCGCCACATGATGACCTCATGATTGATAATACACAAATTGAGAAAGTTTCGAACAAACAAACGAAAGGCTATGAGAGAACATCAAGCACTTACAATAATCCACAACCATCTGAATAATCCTCAAGCCCACCACAACCAATCTTATAGTCGACCAAACCATAGGTATCGACTGAGAAACCAAACTACTCTTAGAACGAAACGTCCAACGACAGAGTTAGCCAAAAATGCGTTTCATTATTACGGTATAACTCGTTACAACGTACTTCCCCCACATATAAAATTGGTGAAAACGAACGAAAAGTTCAAAAATTTATTGAAAAAACATCTGAGAGCGAAATTGGAAACCTTCTTGATTTGAAGCATCGTAACGGTCAGCTTTGAGCCGATCAACGATTCCAAGATATGACAGCTGACTTGTACTCCCTTCAAAGAGATTATTCTCACTGGGAGTGCAATCCGCCCCATACATCCTCTTCATCCTTTTACCCCTCCACCACGATTCACCCACCCACCAGTGCACAAAATTCCACCCCCACGCTTAAACGAATTTAAACCTACATTCTAATACGCTGCAACATCTAATTTTTCTCATTTCCCCAACCACCACCACCACCGGCCACCGACCACCGCCAACCGCCGCCACAAACCGCCACCACCAACCGCCCTATCGTCGATATCAAAACCGTCAATAAATACACCAACGCCAACATTACAACTCCCAAAAATCATGATGAACTTTTAAATATTGTGAATGAGTGCACAAATTAATGAATTAATGAAATACCTTTGTAAGCCCAGTGCTTGGAAAAAAACTTATGTAAAAAAAAAAAATAAAGAATGAAGAGGAGGTTTTATGCCTACGGGAGCATGAACTTGAAAGTAGTTCAACTCCCGCGGGCTTTTCCCTGCTCAGAAAAAAAAAAGTCTATTTCTTGAAGCGGAAGTCCGAGACGAACGAGAAGATTCAAGAATAAGTTGCAAAAGTACGAAACCGTTTTGGCCGAAATCCACTGATAATTCGCTCCGACCAGGGTGGCGCAGATAAGGCGAAATCGTTCAGAAAGTTTTATCGAGCCGAAGGAATCGTTCCTCAGTTCACTGCTGCACCCAAGTAACCCTGATAGTTTTGTAAAACTCCTAAAGTCTCTTATCCCGATCAGGAGGGAAAAACTAAATTATATCAAAATGAGATATTTTGATACTAATTTTTTCCTATCTAAATGAGTTATTATTCAGTACTCGTAGGATGTTAAAATATCTCAAATTATATCAAAAAATCTATGCGATCATAGCTAAATTATATCAATTTTTGATATGCTCCTTTCAAGATTATATCTCATTCAGATAGCATAGTTTGATACTGGACAGAACAAAACCTATCAAAATTATAACTTATCAAGATATGAGTGCTTCGAGAAAAAATTCTAGTGGAATGTCAATAAACATCATTATATGCTAAAACCATGCTCCATATTTGGTTTCCCAAAAATTAGATTCAATTTTATGGATCTGTTGAGCGAAACTTATTAATGCACGGTTTGGGCCGTTGACTTCGATGTCCGTGTTTCAGAAAAAGTTGCACGTATATCAAAATATGATATAATCATTTCATTTTAGGATAATTCGAAAAAAATCTTTTTTATTGAAAATTAGCTCAACTCCATTTAAGCCTGTCAATCAGAATAAGATATAATTCAGATTGGAGAAACTTAACCCTTCATTTTATGATTTTTTATTTTCCCTTAAAAATCAATTTTTACAGTTCAAAATTATGAGTACATCAAGAAAAAAAATTAAAATAAAATACGATTTTTCACTTTTTCCATACATTAATTGTTGCAAATTTGTTACTTTATGAAACGAAGGGTTAAAATCGAAAATTTAAAGTACTTAATATTAACTGAATCAGATGTAAATATCTTGGTGAGATACGTTTGAGTTATTTTTTTGATATGCTGTCCTGATCGGGATATAACGAAAACTTGATCTAATAGTGTGCTATAAAACTCTAAATGTTACTTGGGCATATTCCCCGCAGCAAAATGAAGTTGCTGGAAGGAAAAACCGAAGCCTGGTAGAAATGGCACGCTGTTTGATTCAAGATGCCAAGATGAGTTACCGATTCTGGGCGGAAGCAATCGACACCGCCACATACCTGCAGAACATTTTACCATCAAGAATCCTAGACAAGACGCCTTTCGAGTTATTGTTTGAGAAAGTGCCGAGCTATTCAGACCTATATCTCTTTGGTTGTACTGCTTACGTAAAAGTCCCATCGCCGCAGCGGAAGAAGCTGGATCCGAAAGCCGTCAAGCTCACATTCATCGGCTACTTAAGTGAACACAAGGCGTTCAAGTTTGTCGATCCAAGTACTGACCAAGTTGTGATTAGCCGTGACGTCCGATTCATCGAGATGGAAGAAGATGACTTAGCTGAGACGAAAACCTTGGTATACGAGTCGGTTTTGGTTCCTGCCAACGAAGAGCCAGAACCCGTGAGCGAGAATGTTTTGTGCGAAGACGATGCATTTTCCGACGATGAAGACCGAGAATCCGACACCAGCGCTTACGATACCACGTATAAAATCGAGAGTGATGCAGAACAAACACCGCTGAGATGCCCGTAGTACCAAAGGTAAAGTTCCTGTACGTTTTCCCAAAACTACCGGTTTGCCAAGGAAGATTTGTACCGAACCGAGGTCGTACAATGAAGCCATCCGTTGTGAAGAATCTGAATTTCGGAGAGCCGCCATGAACGAAGAGATGCAGTCGTTAACCGAAAATGGAACGTGGGAGTTGGTCCCAATGCCAGCCGATCGTAAACCAATCGGCAACAAATGGATCTTCAAACGCAAGCTGGACGAGAAAGGTGAGGTGATCCGGTACAAAGCCCGTTTGGTCGCCCAGCGCTTTACCCAAAAGTACGGTACCGATTACGACGAAGTTTTTGCACCAGTGGTTCGTCAAGTCACATTCAGAACCTTGTTGACGGTCGCCAGCCAGAAGGGTTTGTTGGTGAAGCATGCAGATGTGAAGACCGCTTATCTGAACGGGGAGCTCAAAGAGACGGTATACATGCAGCAGCCGCCTGGTTACGAAAAGGATAGTCCGGACACCGTATGTCTCTTAAGGAGTAGTCTCTAAGCGAGCAGGTCATGTCTGAAACAAGAATATGGACAGCGTTCTGAAGCAGCTCGAGTTCAAGCAATCAGCCAACGATCCTTGTTTGTTCGTGCAGGACAAGGATGGAAAGCGAATTTATCTCGTCGTTTACGTAGACGATATGGTCATCGCTTGTGAAGACGAAAAGCAGTATGAAGATTTGATCCAATCATTGAACCGATTCTTCACTGTAACATCCCTGGGAGATATTCGCCATTTCCTGGGAATTCAAGTTCAGCGTGACGAAGCCGGGTTTATTCGCAACCAGAAAAGTTACATCAAGAAACTTTGGAAGAGATTTTGAATGGATCAAGCTAAGCCGTCGAAAATTCCGTTGGTTCCTGGCCATCAGCAGCAAAATGAGGAGACAGAGAAGCTGCCCAACAACCAACAGTATGCCAGCTTAATCGGTAGTTTGCAGTATGTGGCAGTGAATACTCGACCGGACATAGCTGTGAGTGTATCGATGCTTGGTCGTTCTGTTAGCAGTCCCAGCGAAACGGACTGGAACGAGGCGAAACGAATTCTGCGATATCTCAAGCACGGGTGCGGATCATATAAGAATTATACTACTCTTTAAAAATGCAACTAGCATTTTATTAGCTTTTCACATTGCCTTTGAAATGCAACATAGCTCTAATTCAGAATAACAAATGCTTTGTTTTCTAAGCATTACATATTGGCTCACACAAGCTTGCTTTAATGCTTTTGAACACTAGGTAAGTAGTAAAGTGGCATTATGCCACAACACATTAGCATTAATTGATGCTGAAGTAATGCAAGTTCAGGGCACTAGTTTCTAGAAATATGATTTAAGTGAATAGCCCTTTCTTTCATAGGTCCACAAGCAGAGTCATGGCATAGAAAAATATTTTATTTCCTCATGGTCGTGTCTGATTTGGGCTTTAATAGGGTTATACCAGTTTTTGCACTTAAGCAGCAGTAAATTTTGCCTAACCTGACTCACAGAGCTAATATGATTAATAGAATCAAGTAGTTTAGTTGACGTTAGAGCAGAATTGGTGCTAATTTTAAGTGCTTATGGTTACTTGACTTATGATTTGAAAAATATAAAAGATCCAATTTTTGTGAAAAGTTCTTGGAAATTTCATCAAAACTACCGTATACTGCTAAATTGGAAAAAACAATAAGAAACTTTATTCTTTTTTCCAAAGTCAAAATTACTCGCGATCTTCGAGAAAAGTTATCATTGAATTAGAACCTTTAATTTCCGAAACTTTGTTATCTTCGATAGTTTAGCAAAAAAGGTCAACAAATTAATTAAATGAATATCTATTCAATTTTAAAAGTTTTTCGGAAAACAGGAGCTGCAAGAAAAAAAAAAATTCCATTTTTGGAATCAGCGCCCCAAATAAGTCTAAATCGGTTCTTAAGTTCCTTGCACATCAGAGAAATGTATTCTTTTGTCATTGTGTTATTATAGCTTAAAGTTATTTGTAATTTAAAAAAAAATGATTTAAATTCAATTTCTTTTTTAACTTACCCATTTCCAGATGCTGTATGCTGCAAAAGAAAAAAAAATCATGAGTAAAAGTTTAATATAAGAATAGCAAAACTGTATCATCATTTTGTCTGCATTGTTTTCAAATAAGTATCATGTTACAGTGGACTTCTTTATACTTCTTAAAACTTTTAATTTTGAAGAATAAACTAACTTTATTTTCGGATAACGACCATCAAACAAACCTGAACTTTCATTAAACCAATTAAATGCTCAGCTTAAAATACTTTCTAACTCCCTTTTCCGTAAAAAATATAAAAATATTCAAAATATTCATTGACATAAAATGTCAACAAAAACAAAATCAGTGAGATTTATTCCTCTGCCTCAATTCCGTAAAGTGAAATTTCACCTTGTTGGGTGGGCGGTTGATCTCAAGACTTTTATTTGCCCGACATTTGTTACACTCTACAAAAATCGGCATGATATGGCCAGTCGAGGCAGCCATCACAGGTTATGTACTGCGGGCCTTCACTTCAACGCCATCATGATATGAAGATGTTGATGTTGGCAAAGCTGCTGAGCTGATGATGATGAAGATAGGGAGGTTTCATGAAAGAAAAATGAAGTCAGATTATGATGATAAAGTAATTTGATGATAAACATACGTATCTAAACATACAGCGAGTGAGCACACGCGTTCGAGAAATGAAAGATGCAAACACAAAACACAGAATGAGCTCATTCAACTTCTCGGAGGCTTTCATATTTGCCACTCAATCCAACCTACCCTACCTACTTACTCGAGGTTTGCTTTTATGTTGACTAAGCCGTAATCCCATAGATTTTGCTCGTCAAAGTAACTACGACTTATGGTAGTGGTATTCATATCGAAGAAGAAAGGGCAAAAAGTGAGTCGGGTCGCGGTGACTGATGAAACCTATGTCAAGTTTTTTTTAAAAATCTGAATCTTCCATACGAAATTTGCTAGTATTTCGATCGTTCGTAATTAAAGTTTCACTTAACATTTAAGAAGCATTTGATTTATTGAACCACAGACTTTTAATTAGGAATGGCAGCTATACTAAATTATCAATCAAAATTTAAAAAAAAATAGTTTTTTTTCCAAAAACCATAAACAGATTGACATAGCACAACTTCGCTCGAATTTTCCCAAAAGTTAACCCCCCGAACAGATTTCATTAGCACAACATCTTGGGGACTAATTGAGAAATAATTTTTGGTAAACATCCCGCCCCAGCCGATGATGCCCGGGAGCAATTAAAGAATAAGCATCGCAGGCAGATGGGTGCGTCAACACTCATTCCCGAATGAATTCCCAAAACCGCGAGACTGGGATTTGAAAATGGTGGTTAGGCGGCCGTTTTCCGAAGAAATTAATTGAAGCAACAAATTTGCTTGGTTGACGAGGGACGAAACTCCCTGGGACGAAGTGTTATCTCGATGGAGGAGCTTGAAAAGATCAAGATAAATATAAATCGAGGAAAGGGAAAGCGTAGAGTAAGGTCAAATTGTAGGCCGAAAACTGATTTATAGGTGGAAAATTGGATGTGCGTAACTGGTTTTTAAATTATATGACTGTTGGAGAGATTCTCATCGATGTGTCGCGGAGCTAGTTGAATTAAAAATTATTAAAATTAGAAAGATTACATAAGAACTATACATATTTTATCCGACTTTTATACATATTGAACTTCAAAAAGAAAGATACTTTTGTTTTATCAATAAATAAATAATCGATTTACACACAATTTAGCATGACCACTTTTTGATCCGAACACTCTTTACTTGGGAAAAGGGGGTAACTTGTAACAAACTATATTTTGATGCAAAGCTAATCCATCCATCGTACTGGGTAGAGTATTTTACGGCATCGAAAAACATTAAAATTTGTGCACCTATTGTTCGATTATTTGATTTTTTTCTCGAGAATCCAAACTTCCAAAAAACTAGCATAACATGTGAGAAACTAAGTCATCATCATTTTGTTTTCATTCAATGATAACTCGTTTACATTAAAATAAAAATATAAATTGAATGAGTGCTGCGATATACAAATGTTGCATCTTACCCCGCTGTTACATAATACCTTGTTGGAAGATATAAAATAAAAACCCAAAATTGAAGACGCTTGTCATTTAAAAATGGATAATCGTATAAGCTTGTTCTGTCGTTGATATGTATATGATGTTTTTGACGTGTTTCTGTATACAAGTTCTGTTCAGGTCTCACCATCAATCGTATTGAGGTTTTGATAAAAAAAACCTCTTGACAGTCGCCATTAAAATTTTATATTAATTTGAATTATATGTGTTCGGAAATGAGTAAATTCTCCAAATCATGGGATACTGTCACTTGGACACTGCAGCAATAATACAGTAAATCTGAATTAAGTTTTTTTCAAATCATGGCATCTGAATACTCTTTATTTTCAGCAACCCTTATTTATCAGCATATTATAGAACATTCAATGCAGATCATTTCATCAGAGTATTTGAAGACTCTAAAATAAGATAGCCAGAATTTTTCCCGCACGTATCCAGTCCGTACCTGGCAAAATCCAGGCATTTAATTTCTAAATTGTTCAGTCAAAGTCCGCGAAGTAGCCGGGCAAATTTGGTCAAAACTTACATGGAAAACAAAAAAAAAAGGTAAAATTTACCGAGAGGCGAGGTGATTTTTTACAGCCATTTTCCTTGGTAAATTTTACCCTTTTTTCATTCACTTAGCAAAAAGGTAAATGTTACCTTTTACGCATTCACCTAGCAAAATTGTAAATAATGCCTTTTTCCCATGCACTGATTTTAAAGGATAATGCTAGTTGGTTTGATTGGTTTTTATCAATAAAAACAACAAACTTCGTTCAAAAAATGATATTTATTTGAAACTAGCTGATCCCATACGAACTCCGTTTCGCTTTCAACTTAGAATATGTCATAAACAGTTTGTATGAAAGTCAATTGCCAAGCTATTTTTAGATGCACTTCCGAATTCATTGCTAAGTGATAATTTGGCGATATTTTTTTCTGTCGGCTGCTACTAAATTTGAAATCAGAAATCAATTTACTGTGCCAAAAAACCACGTGTAGAAATTTCGACTAGATCATTGCATAAAAACGCAATTATTGCCAAAAAGTTAAACCCCTTTCAGTTGCTCCTTTTACTATCTTTGATATCTGAAATCGATTGCCCTTCCCTAAAAACTCCCGTGTGCAAATTTTCAAAGCAATCCATTGTATAATAACGTCAATATTTCTAAAAACAGTGAAACAATATTTTGTATGGACGACCCCTTTTGTCGACCCCTGGCAAAACATTTGACATCTGAAATCGATTGCCCATCCCTGAAAACTACCGTGTGCAACTTTTCATCCCAATCCGATGTATAATAATGACGGTATTGCAAAAATATTGAAAGGTTTACATGGACGACCCCCTTTGCCGGCCCCTTACTCTGAATTTAATACCTGATATCTATTGCTCATCTCTCATAACTCTCGTGTACCAATTTTCGTCTGAATCCGATGTATAATAACGACAATATCGCATCAACAGTGAATAGTTAACATGGACGACCCCTTTGGCCGACCCCTGATTTTAGTTTGGATAAGTGAAATCAGTTGTTTGCCTTAATAACTCCTACGTTCAAATTTTCATCCCAATCCGATGTGTAAAAACGTCAATATCACTAAGATACTGAAAATTTAATATGGACGACCCCTTTTGCCGGCCCTTTTGCCGGCCAACTGCTAAGGACGAGCAGCAGTTCAAGGCAAACTGGCTTTTGCGGCGAAGAAGGTGGACAAGGTAGCTGTACAAAATCTGATGGCAGGGGTTAAGCGTAAGGCCCGGCAATTCGGATTTGGAAAAGCGGAAGCCTAACTGAATATTTTTCCTGAATTTTATACTAATTAAACTTGAAAAAGAAATTTAATTTGATTTTTTAAATAAACGATTTCGCCGATGTACACGCGTTTTCCCTTGACCAAATTTTGACCGTATCACTCTTAATGACAAAACTATGACAAAAAAAATACAAAAATCTGACATATATGACAAATGTGATAAAAATAAGACAAAATTTTGACAAAAATGACAAAATTTTGCAAAAATTCAACAACTGTGGTAGACAATTGGCAAAAATGTGACAAATAAAACAAAAATATGACAAAATATTGGCAAACAAATCAAAATAAATATGACAAACGTGGTTAAAATATGGCGAATGTATAACCATAAATTAACAATTACATGACATAAAATTGTGATAAAAATAAAACAAGTTTATGACATAAATAAGACAAATATGACACCATTATGATTAAAATATGACAAAAAATTTAAATTAAAGGGACAAAAGTGTCGTCAAATATTTAAAACTATGATAAAATGATACAAATATGACACATTTCCTATCCTTCAGATTGTTGTCAATTTTTACCACATTTGTCATAAGTTTTCCATGTTTTTTTTTTAAATTTATTGTTAATTTTTTGTTATGATTTTGTCAAATTCATCAAATTCATGTCATAATTTTGTCTTGTTTTTAACACATTTGTCATATGTTTGACTAAGGTTTATCAAATTTTTGTCATTTATTTGTTAAATCAATGTCATATTTCTGTTAAAATTTTGTCATATTTTTGTCATATGTGTCAGATTTTTGTCATAATTTGATTCTTTGTCATGTTTTGTTATTGTTTATCAAAATTTTGCTACATTTTTGTAATATTTTAATATGTTTGTAGTATTTTTATAACATTTTTCAAATTTTTGTCTTATCAGTCGAATTTTTGTGATATAATTGTTATGTTTTGTCAATTTAAAGTCTATTTTTTGACATATTTAAGTAATTATTTTGGCATATTTGTTAGATTGCTGTTATTTTATTGTTAAATTTTTGTCATATCTGTCAGATTTGGGTCATACTAAATATTATCAAAATTTTGTCAGGTTTTCACCATTTTACATTTGAACATAATTTTGTCATTTTTCAACCACAATTGTCAAATTTTCGTCAGATTTGTCAGATGTTCGTCATGTCGTCATGTTGTCATCAAGAAATTTACATTCATCTCTTTGCCCGCCCCCTCTGAATAATCGTATAGTCTTAGCGGTTTCAAATCGTGTTTTCTTTTCGAATTCCAATTCATAATTTTTGAAAATGGCAAAAACAAATACCTACTGAAATTATCAGCAACTTTAGCTGACACTGATTGAAAGCTAAAGCTGCATTCACTTATCGAATGCAGTTAGTGACAGAAACGCCTAAGCGAAAGACGCTTTCGTAGCAGTCGAGTGAAACAAGTTAGTTCGGGTTTACGAGTGAGCTTTCTACTGACTGATAGACTTATTCACAAAGCGTGCCATAAGCACGAGTATGACCGAGCCAATCAGAAGCTTTTATCTTTGTTGACTTATCTATTCCATTCATTTCAGTTTAAGCTTTTTACACTGAAAGAAAATCTCAGTCAATATCACTTTCTTCGCCAGGCTCGTGGCAATTCGGCTTCGCATTCTTTCGAACCACCATGGCCACTGAATCCTCCTGCATTGCGTTAACAAATTCATGCCCTTTTCCGTTCGACTAATCCGGTCAGGTCTGACTTTTCCAGAATGATATCTGGAGGATGACGTGGAATACACTTCGAAGCTCTGAGGGCCGATCTGAAAAAAAATCAAAGTATTATGACGAGAACCAGCACAACTAAATGATATCTTAGAAAACACCCACCATTCTGCCCCGATTTTACCATACTGGGCACGAAGCAAAACTTGTTCCTGAACGATAAAACAGCTTATACTCAATAAACGGGTTCGGCAAATAGTACTTTTTTGTGATTATTTGTACCGTTTTGTTTAGCTCAATCCAGTTCAACTTCACCTCGCTACGAGGTATGATTTACCTTTTTTGGATTCACCTTTTTCTCGGTGAAATGTATTTTTTTCCAGCTCGATTCAGGTAAATTTTACTCGAAGAAGTAGAAGTTATCTTTTTGGCTTTCACGAGCATTCACCTTGCAATCTCGGTAAATTCTACCTTTTCATTATTTTCCGTGTGAAATTACTCAACAGAAATCAAGAAGAAAAACACTTTTGAAAATTTTAAATAATATTTTTTTTAAATTAAAAACCGTTTTTTATCATTTTGATATTCAAACCATTTCGTTTTTGAGCGCAAATATAATAAATACTAAGAATTTCGTCTGATTTTGCTAATAAATTGATTACATAAGGGCACATTCCAAGCTTATTTAAACAAGATCCGGAAAACTGGGCTGCGGCGGACTTTTCTAAAATTTTGTGTCGAATATGCGGGCAAGTCTGGTAAAAACCGGGTAAGCTTACTCTAAGATCATTAACCTTCTCGTTGAAATTATATTTCTGAAAATTGGACGGAATTTCTAGCAGTGCTGCAAGATTATTTTTATTGTAAAAAATAATCTGCTTGAGACGTTATACGAGACGTTTGTTCTTGCTACTTCTACCGCTTTGCCGTCTTGGGCAAAGTTGTAGCTAGATAATTTTCCACCAAGCTACATATCTATAAGAATTACATTTTCATCGCGTGAGAACAAAATATTTTCGACAAATAAAAAATATATTATTTTGAACATATTTTCGCATTTTTTCATACAAAATTTAAACCAATACCCGGAAACCTTAATCTTATTTCAAAAATCTACAGAAATCCTATCGTTCGTGTTGACCAAAAAGAAAACTTTTTAGACTACTGCATGATGTTTTGAAATTTGAAAAAGTTACAATTCGACACACCATAATGTACATAGATGTGTTAAACACCAACAAACCGCACGAATAAACATGCCTAGTTAAATTAACATGCGATTTTCTCAATGAATTGCAATTTTGCTATAATTTTTATGAAAAAAAAAAGAATAAAAAAAGATCAACTATATTGCTTATTGCAAGATTGTCGGCGTTAAATAAAACACTCCAAATAAGTTTGACGTTTTTATTATTGAACGTCTCGAGATATTCTGACGCGATTACAAAGGTGAAACTCGCAGCCTCCTGTTCTAAATCAAAACTAGGCTAACTTGATATTTAAATTAATTTTCCGCAAATCCCTGGCATATGGAGGCTCCTTAACTATAGTAACTTCCAATATATTTTTTCGAAACAAAAATAAAATATAATGTTCTACTAACTATCACAACATTTCAATACGCTGGTTTTGCCAACTTTTTTTTATTAAAATAATGGTTTTGAGCATTGTTCAATATGCTTTTCCAGTGTTGTTAGCTTCTTTTAATAAAAAAAGAAAACTCTTTTGAGGACGTATAACTTTTATCTCTCTTTTCAAATGGCTTAACGATTTGGTATAAATTGTTGCCAGATAATGATCCAATCTACATCTATTTTAGTTTAAATTCCATCGCATGTAAATATGAACACACAAGTAAAACCAAAAGAGCGACCTTCTTTAAAAAAGTTTACAAATAAACCTTATATTCAACAAAACTTACCTACTCAAATCTTATTTTGAAATTTGAAATGATACACTTTTAATTTGTCCACAAAGTATTTTAAATTCCAAAAAGGTCAAATTTGACATACCTTTATGAACAATGCTCAGTAAGAATTCAACTGATCAATTCACTGAATCTGTTTCTGATATTGGATTTCTGTACAGACATAAGATGAAGTATTTTTACCTGAAATGTAAATTAAAAACGGCCGGTTTTGTATCTATATGGTAGGTTTTCAAAATCCGATCATGAATATTTTCCCATACATCAGTTGTCACTCTACTATACAGAATATAGTGTAGACTAAATATTGAAATATTTGAAGACTACTCCCACTAAAATTTAATGGAGTACATGCGCCAAACTGCTATCTTGTGTTTTGTTGTGGATTTTTGCATTGCTTAGCAACCACATAAAGCAAACCTCCCTAACAGCAAATACCGTACCTTTCAATGAAACACTGCGCCAAAGAGGAGGTGCTTCGATACGGATCCATGGTAGCATCACTAGTCAAACACTTGAGTGAATCTGATTGGTCGGATTGTTGAAGTTCCGTTGAAAATTGTACAATATCGTTGCCTCATTTTCTCATGACAATTGAAGGTGCCCGTATGATGTGATTATTTCACAGTTAGCAACCAAATATAATTTTTTTTTCCAAAATTTATTGTGGGTTTCTCAAAGTGAGACATTAACACACCAAAGGAAGCCAAAATTCATAAATTCCACTTACTGCTTCAAATTGATATTGGAGATTTTGACCATCAAGTTGAACAGCCTCAAATGGCTTGCTTCACGTCAAAACATAAACCCACAGTCACACAACTGGTCCGGGGTCCAGGATGTACCTAGAGAATGATGTGTTGTACATTTTTGCAAAACGAAACACAAAAAATGATAAAAACAAAAATAAATCAACTCGAATTAGTGCCAAAGTTTCGGAAAATATTGAGGTCAAACTTTGTCATTGCCTTTCTCGGTCGGCGGTGGCCCAAAAGACCGACAGACAAGGCCAGTTTGCCGCGTTTTCAGTTTGGAACCATGACAGAACGACGGCGGGTGCCATCCATGGTTGGGTTCAGTCGAGAGAAAGAGAGAAAAAAAGTGGCTGAAAAGTGGCACAATAACCGGCGAAAACTTGCACTCCATCATCTTCTGCCTGGTCTTCCTGGATACTGGGGAAGTTTATGGGGGCATTTGTGGGTGAAAGCCAAGAGGGAATGAAAAAACCTCCGGGAAGTCCAAAGGCCACAGCACTGCACCCTGGAAGATAACGGGCGGCTGAAGACTTCACTGGGAGCTGTCGAAACTATCAGTTTCCGGAAATGTACATAATGCCGTGAAGAGAAGTAGATCTCCCTGAAATTGTTTTGAGAAAGTTGTCCATCAAATCAATGTTAAATAATAAAAAATAATCTTTCAAATTCTTACATTAATACTCATATTTCGATGTGATTGTCATTGCTTCAGAACTATCTGAGCTCAATGAACCAGTTATCAAAATGACCAACACAGCTCCTACTTCAACAAGTCCGACAATGATGCAGTGAAAGTTTGTTCCAGATAAATATCTCACCCGTCCAGCGAAATGACATAATGAAATTGAATGCTGGAAAGAATGAAAAAAAAAGTTGAATTAATTTTTAGACCGAAAAACTAGACCCATAACTTTTCGGATAAATCCAAAATGCTGGTCCTGTTGGGCGCAAATCTGACGCAGGAAGTACCGACACGAGAACTGTGCAACTGCAATTCGGGCGGACATGATGGGGGACAATGTTTATGAAAGGGAACGACAGCTGAATATTACTGGTGGTCGACCATCATCTGGCTGATGCTGGGGCAATGCAGCTCAGTGCGCTAACATACAAATCTATTGAGCCACTTGACGAAGGCCATAACTAGCCCTGATACATGGTACCAAGTAACTAGGGTGAGATGGGATTTAAATAACTTTCAATTACTGCATAGGGTGACAACGCTTATACTGAACCTAACTCCATCGATCCTTGTTTAAAGAACAAAAAAAACAATGTAGAATGTTGATATTGATTGTATTGCTCAATCAAGTTCTCGCGAAATTTTTAAACGTGTTAAACTTTCGATACTCTTACCCTTTTTTGGCTCTTATAACATTGCACCAGAAGTTGTGAGAATAATTTCCAGCAGTAGTTTTATATGGGAAACATCGGTGGGTACCTACTGGTCAACAGCTTGCTATTACTTCCGTCCGGTGCTATTCGGCCTTAATCCGGATACTATCCGATAGGCTTGTTTCAAGGAAAGGGATAGAAATGTTTTTTTTGCTTGATGAATGAACAAGTGACGAAGGAATTTGAATTATGTTCATTTAATTTATATTATTATTATCTATATATATAAAAAGCAATTTCTGTATGTTTGTTCGTTTGTTTGTTTGTCCTCTATAGACTCAGCCGTCTTAAGAGCTAGTGAGCTGAAATTTGTCATGAATGCTCATTAGGACCAGGAAGGATGAAAAATATTTTTAGATTTTCGGATGACCCCTTCTGGAGGGGGTCGTCTATAGAACACAAATATTGTTTTCGCGATATTGATGTTTCTTTTCGTCGGATCATGTTGAAAATTTGCACATGAGTGTTTCAAAAGACGAGCAATCAATTTCAGGTGTCAAATTTTGTGTAAGGGGTCAGCCAAAGGGGTCGTCCATATTAACTGTTCGCTGTTTTTGCGATTATTATACATTATATTCAGATGAAAATTGGTACACGATAGTTTTGAGTGACGTGCAATCGATTTGAGGTATCAAATTCAGTGTAAGGGGCCGTCAAAAGGGGTCATCCATGTTCAATTATCAGTATCTTAGTGATATTAAAGTTTTTATACATCGGATTGGGGTGAAAATTTGCACATAGGAGTTATTAGGGACAAACAACTGATTTCACCTATCCAAACTAAAATCAGGGGTCGGCCAAAGGTGTCGTCCATATTAACTATTTACTGTTGATGCGATATTGTCGTAATTATATATCTGATTCAGACGAAAATTGGTACACGAGAGTTTTGAGAGATGATCAATGGATTTCAGGTATTAAATTGAGTGTAAGGGGGGCAAAGGGGGTCGTCCATAAAAACCTTTCAATATTTTTGCAATTCTGTCGTGATTTTACATCGGATTGGGATGAAAATTGCACATGGTAGTTTTCAGGGACGAGCAACCGATTTCAGATGTCAAATGTTTTGCCAGGGGTCGACGAAAGGGGTCGTCCATATTAATTAATTTTTCACTGTTTTTAGCAATATTGACGTTATTAAACAATGGATTGCTTTGAAAATTTGCACACGGTAGTTTTGAGGGAAGGGCAATCTATTTCAGTCATCAAAGATAATATAAGAAACCCCCGAAAGGGGTTTTTAGCTTTTTTGTCAATAATTGCGTTGTTATGCAATGATCGAGTCGAAATTTATAAACGTGGTTTTTTGGCACGGTCAAAGGATTTCTGATTTCAAATTTAGTGTAGTATATGTACATTAGACTGAGTCGATTTGGGGTCATTTTTGAATTTCTCAAACCCTGGGGTCTATAAAGCTTCGTTTTGGTCCAAAACTCATCCATGATTTTTTGAAGAATTTTTAAGTTACGTTTACATGAGTAAATTTGAACTTTTAGGTTTGTATGGGAAAATTGAATATTTTGTACTGAAAAATCAACATCATTTTTGTTTCTTATCTGTAACCAAGCCTGCTCATGGTTTATGTGCCAATTTATAAAATTCCTTAAGGAAATTTTCCGCTGAACAACTTTGTCAAAGGCCGTAACTTCGTATCTTATTAGACAAAAATGTTATGAGCTGTTTTTCAGGGGACTTCTTTTCGCATTGATTAACGACAAATTCAATTAACATCACTGCTTGAGCCTCGCGAAGTATTGCATGAAAAGTAGTCACACAATACCTCGCTAGGCACCCTGCAGTGATGTCAATTGAATTTATTGTTTATCAGTGCGAAAAGACATGCCCCCATTCAACACCTAATAACTTTTTTGTCTAATAAGACACGAAGTTACGATCTTCGACTAAGTTGTTCAACGGAAAATTTCCTTTAGGAATTTTATAAATTGGCACATAAAGCATGAGTAGGCTCGGTTCCACGGAAGAAACAAAAATGATGTTGATTTTTCAGTACAAAATATTAAATTTTCCCATACAAACCTAAAAGTTCAAATTTACTCATGTAAACGTAACTTAAAAATTCTTCAAAAAATCATGGATGAGTTTTGGACCAAAACGAAGCATTTTAGACCCCAGGGTTTGATAAATTCAAAAATGACCCCAAATCGACTCAGTCTAATGTACATAAAGCGGTAATATACGTTAGACTTAAGACTATTTTTCTTCGGAATACATCACGCGAAACGTCAAAGTCGAAGTACTCTGAGTAGCGGTTAAATGTTTTTATAACACCGATTAGAGCTGTGTTGGCCCCATAGTTGTTCAGCCGGAGAGGGACAAATATCTGAAGATCACGATTTCTCAAAACTCGTGGTCGTACGTTGAGTTGAAGTTCCTCTAACAATACGGGGCAGTCTATTCTCGATGAGAGCAAATCAGCAACGACCGAGGCTCGTGTGGCGGTCTAGCGGGCTTGCAGCGTGTCGATGTCGATTAGACGACAGCGGCTTTCGTAGCTGGGAAGTCGGAACGGGTCGTGCCAGTTCAGTTGTCGAAGAGCGTATCGCAAAAAACGCCGTTGGATGGTCTCAATACGCTCTGAGCCGTTTTGATAATATGGGTACCAAACAGCCGAGGCATATTCAAGGGTCGATCAAACCAAGCTATAATAAAGACTCTTCAACCGATAGACATCCTTGAAGTCTTTCGTCATGCGGACCTAGACATCTGGAGGCTTTGTCGACGATGTAGTTTGTGTGAATCTTGAAATTCAACCGTGCGTCAAGAATCACGCCATGATCTTTCACTAATTCGACGCGAGCGATAGCCTCGTTTCCAAGATGATAAATGACTGATAACGGGATCCGCTTGCGGGAAAACGAAATTATGCATTACACATAAGCATCCGCTAGTTTTGAACCATCAAGGAGCAATAGCACGTCTTTGAAGTATATCAGGTATATTATTGGGCCTAGATAACTTCCTTGAGGTACTTCGGATTTGGCAGAGAATTGACTGGAAAATAATTCACCTATTCGAACAATGAGTTTTTGTCCAAGTTGCAAAACCATTCCAGTACAGACCCGCAGATACCAATACGATGGAGTTTGGCGATGGCTATGTCATGGTTAACCTTGTCGAAAGCAGCTGACAGGTCAGTGTAGATGACGTCGGTTTGAGGTCCCATGGTGAAACTGTCTTGCACAGTAGACGTGAATGTCAACAGGTTTGTAGTCGTAGAGCGCTTAGGCATGCGTCCATGTTGTTCATTAGAAAAATAAGGCTTGCAATACGTAAAAATGGGTTCCAAAACAACCAGCTCCAACAATTTGGCTATCGCACATAATGCAGAAATGCCACGATAGTTGTTCACATTTCGGTAGGCCTCTTTCCATATGGATGGGATCGTAGACTCATCGAGTGAAACTTGGAAGATTATTTTTAGAGGTATCAGCATATGTGATATAATATCGCTTCAAGAAGGTAGCTGGTATGCCATCTGGTCCTGCGGAAAGGCTGTGTTTCAGCTTAGCGGTCGCTTTCAAAATAGTATCATCGTCTACAACAATTTGATTTAGCCATGTGTACAAATGAGGGACGTTACGAGACGCACTGGTAACTTGGTCCGAGGATATTGAGTTTGAGTCAAATATACTACGGAATTTGTCAGCGAAGAGATTACAAATTTCAGGTTCCGAGGTCGTTAAATTTGCATCCAGAAACATGGAGGGCGGTAGGCCGGATTCTTTCCACTGGTCCTTGATGTACTGCCAAAATGATTTGAGTTTTGTTTTGAAACCTCGCTGTATTCGAATTAAGTAGCTCTGGTAGCAGCGTGAGCATAGTTATTTGTAAGCTGAGTTTAGTTTGCAATACTCATTTTTAGCGCGAAGAGTTTTGTGCCTAGTGTAATAACGGAGAGCTTTATTCTTTAGCGTCTTCATTTGTCGCAGTTTTTTTCGTTACCCAAAGAGCTCGTAGGGTAGAAACTGATGAGCGTTTCGGTACGTGACGATCGATGATGTAATTGATGATATGGGAAAATTTCATAGCTGCAGCGTTCGGATTTGAAGATTCCAGTTCAGATTCCCAGTCGATAGCGACGAGCGTTTGTGAAACAGCGACGAAATCGGCGTTCTTAATGTCAAGATAGAATTTACCAGGTTTTTCGATGTGGGCAACAGCTCCAGGAATATCAAGTGAAAGCAGCAGAGCAGGTTGATAAGGAACAACCTTGACCAAGGGCGTAGGAGCGTATTCAATCGTAGCCAATTGGGGTCCGTCATCGATGAAGCAGAGGTCGAGCATGCGACCATTTTTATTCTCTATGCGGAGAGTTGCCGTGCTTAGAGAGTCGAGAATCGTGTTGGAAGGCACCTAAAACGAAGATCTGGTTGGATCAGCAAACAAAATTTGCCTTGCGAGGGAATCTACTTAAGTCCTGGTAGATTGAAGTCCTCGATGATAACGACGATAATGTCGTCTTCAAGGAGCGTGAAAGAACACAATTTAGAAAGGTCGCTGGAAAAGGAATCAGCAAATGATTCTGGTACGATCAGGAGGCAGATACATAACCCCAACGTAGAGTTTTTTTGTGCCTAGATCGATGCGGGTCCATACAAATTCTTGATCGTTCCATGATTCGTTGTACATGAGGATGGCTTTTTGAGTGGATCGGATAGCAATCAGAACTCCGCCATCTGTGGATTTCGTGCTGTTGTTAGGACCTCTGTCACAACGGAACACAGTGAAGTCTGAGCTAAAGACTTGACTAGACAGGGTTCTATCGTTCAGCCAGGTTTCGGTTAAAGCGATTATATCGTAGCAGAAGCATGAGGAGGCTAGCAGATAATCGCTAATGCAGGAGTTGTTATCACCAACGTTTTGGTAGCAAAGGTTGAGATGATCGCTTTTTCCAGCAGGCAGATCGTGTCGTTTCACACTGGAACGGGAAGGTCCATCACGAAAAGGAAGGTCAACTCGAAATGGATACTTGCCTGAGAGAACAGGCTGGAGCACCTCTTCGCCACAATCTCTCTCCGAAGTGCCTAGTTCGGCGCGTCCCGGTGAAGAAACCCATGTAAAAGCGGTAATGCGTACAAGCTGGTGAGGGGCGGAGTGAAGTGGATTGAATTCAGCATCGTAGGTGCGACTGGAATCCAAGATTTCGTCACGCAGTTGGAAAGTTCCCAAATGTAAAAAATACTTGCTATGAAAGCAGGCTGAAGAACCTCGTTGCCATAATCGAGCTCAGGGCCGGGGCGACTGAAGAAGATGCCAGGAATAAGCGCGACTGAGTCGAAGGGCTCGGAGGTCCCCGTAATGCCTTGTTCGGTGGTTTCATTTCGATGTTTATGTTATTACTATTAATAACAAAAAAAAAAAAAGAACAAGATTGAAAAGAAAATGATTATTCCATTTGCTCGCTTAGCATATTTCAAAGTATTGGAAGCAGTTCAGGGATAAGCTTTAACAGCAGGACGTTTTCCACGGAACCTGATCCTTAATTCATTCTTCGATTATTTAACACTAATTTGAGCAGAGCCTCTTTCCACCGAAATTTGCGATGCCGAGCTTGATAGCACAACCATTGCAACTTTCTAAGGTTTTGGGTTTGAAAACCTTTGGATCTCCCAATACTTAATAACATTAAATTACGCAGGTTGCTCGATGCTTTCTGATGGGCGTAACGTTTCTAAAATCGGAATTGTTTCCCTGATTTCCAAATCATTCAGTTTCTGCGAAACGAATTCGTAGTTAACGTCGATGTGCTGAACATTGGTTCCTCATCGAAAAATCCTACCATAATATCTTCTAAATCATCCTGAGTACTATTTGTAGGACCTGTGTTGCTTGATACCTCATTCGTTGCATTAAGGCAATCATTGAGCTTCAAATGGAATTCCTGTTAAAAATTAAACCGGATGACTTTAGAATATTTGAGATCCCGTTTCTACTCGAATAAAAAAATTTCCACACACCTGAATGAGGTCTTAGTCTGTAGATGAGATTCTTTTCGATCCTAGAAAATTGAACTTAGGGTCTGTAGAGATAGGCGATTTATAATAGAGAGAATAAAACTGAAGTTAAACAGAACAATAAGACTAATTAGAAGAAGTCATCCAAAAACCCACAAAAATGAAACAGACTTTTGGCTATATCTCCTTCGTTTGCTTGAATTACTAGATAAATGTTTGTTATTTACAACCATGGTAGTAAGGAATTTACCCAAACGATCAATTCATTTCAAAACAAACATTGGTTTAAGTGTAATTTTGATGAAACGTTTTATTTTGGGTATAAAATTCTTCTTGGTTGGTTTCGCAAGCATTTTGAGATAGTGGTCTTTATCACGGACATCTCTTTGATAGTACATGTCTGAGCACACCGTGGAAAATATTCTTGTGACGGTTGTTTATAACCAGTGAAAAAGTGTAATATAGATGAAGAATCCGACCAGGAAGTTGTCCTAGGAAAGGTTGCCGAAAAAAATCTATGTTTTCGAGAAAAAAAAATCTGATTTTCTGTGATTTTACCCAAAAATTCTTGGATGGTTTTTGTGATGCTTTTTCCTATAATTTCATTGAAAATTCATGATAGATTGGGTATTTTTTTCCATTTTAGTTGGGAAAAATCAATTAACATTACCGGTCTCATCAAATTTTTCTAATTCAAAGTAAGAATCCTAAATTTTATTTTGACCCAAAAAATTATAATTTTAGAAATCTATTCAAAATTCAAAAATTCTGTGAAATCTGCGAATATTTCAAAATTCTGTGTTCTGTGACACAGATTCTGTGAAGAAAATTTGCTCAAAATTCTGTTAAATTACAGATTTTTCTGTGATTTCGGCAACCTTGGTCCCAAGTTCCTCTACCAAGAGGGATAATCCATCCACCACCACCACAACCAAGAGAAAGGAAGCACAGGATCGAGGCAGCAGTTCGAAAATCGAACCAAAACCGACAGCTTTGAAGACGGTGGTGGCAGAACGTTGCGATAATGGTTCAGCTGTTTTCACTGCTGCCATTATATCAAACAAAGAGTTATATCTTGAATTGGCTAAGCAATGGTAACTAAAACAAATTCACCAGGTTACGAACGGATCCAAATAAAAACACGCTGGGAAATGCATACTTGCCGTTAGCTTTTGGAGTCATATTTTAAATGCTCGCAGAAGTTTCTGTGCTAAGGAGTTATTGTACATTTTTATAAGTTTCGCTTGATAAGCAAGCTAATACGCGTAGAAATCGCTGAGAGTGACGTGGTGCTTTTGAAGCTGAACCATCAATATGAATGGGGCATCGAAAGCTTCGCAATATTTCTCAGTAAACTTCCAATGACGTGTGAAATCTGTAATTAGAATTTCAAATAAGAATATTTAGAAATACACACATGCTTACACACTAATTTATCTATACTCAAAACCTACCAATTTCAGGATTTATTTTTTAAGTTGTTGAAAAAATGGCTTTTGAGTGAAGAGCGATTTAATCATGGCAAAGGTGCTATTCCAGCGAGTTCTGTTGCTGTGAGGCGGTAATTGAGCTTCGTGAGTTTTTAAAAAATATCTGTATTTCTGTTGACGTTACTTAACGAGTTTTTTTTTAATTGTGCAAAGGCGTTGCTCGTACACCTTTAGTACATTCCACACAGCCAATTGTGCAGTATGTGCTGCACATCGTACACTTCCTAGAATCTCAGCCATTGACAAATCGAGCTCATCTTGGTTCAGGTGTGTCCTCCATAGTTATGTTTTCGCATTCCTTTCCGCTGGAGAATCATCATTTTGGTCTTCGTTAGCACTATTTCCAACATCGTCCATAATGTCTGTATCGATATTTTCCATTCCGTGGCAGTTCTAATAGTTTCGTCATAACAAGAATCATATATCGTTATTTTGGCTTCTTTCAAAGATTTTTTCAATTCATTTACTGATGTGACCATGTTTGCCCCATTATCACAAGAGTTACCGAATACACTTGGCTGATTTTAAGACCGTAGTTTGTCAAAACGCCTTCAAATAATGTTTTAACTTTCTCCTTCGTTAGCGTCTCTATCGTTTTTTGATAGCTAAAAAAATTAAAAAAAAACTGAGCGTCAGGCAGATGTTGAAACAACGGTTTAAAACGATTGCCTACTGCATGTGATCATTTGACATATTTAATAAATACAAAGTTCGACAAGGTGATGGTCTATCCTGCATGATGTTCAACGTGGCGCTAGAAGGTGTTATTAGACGAGCGGTGGGCGAAATGCGGAGCACGATTTTCAACAGATCCAGTCAACTTATCTGCTTTGCCGATGACATTGATGTAGTCGGCAGATCATCTGCGGCAGTGGAAGACATCTACCGCAAACTGAAACGCGTAGCAGGAAGAATTGGGTTGATGATTAATACATCCAAGACGAAGTAAATGCTGGCCTGCGGATCCGAGACCGACCGAACCCGCTTGTCCAGTAACAATAAGGTCACGATCGACGGCGACGAGCTGGAGATAGTCGAAGACTTTGTCTATCTCGGCTCACTGGTGACCGCAGACAATGACACCAGCCGTGAGATCCGGAGGCGAATTATCAGCGGAAGTCGTGCCTACTATGGACTCCACAAGCAACTGCGGTCGAGAAGACTTAGCCCTCGCACGAAGTGTATCCTGTATATGACGCTCATTAGACCGGTTGTTCTCTACGGGCACGAGACATGGATATTGCTCGAGGAGGACCTGCGTACACTCGGAGTATTCGAGCGACGAGTGTTAAGAACCATCTTTGGCGGCGTACAGGAGAACGAAGTGTGGAGGCGAAGGATGAACCACGAGCTCGCGCGACTCTACGGCGAACCCAGTATCCAGAAGGTGGTGAAGGCTGGCCGGATACGCTGGGCGGGACATGTTGCGAGAATGCCGGACGACTGTCCTGCAAAACAGGTGTTCGCTACGAATCCGGTAGGAACAAGACGAGCGGGGGCGCAACGAGCGAGGTGGTTAGATCAAGTGGAGCGTGATCTGGCGAACGTGGGGTGCCCAAGAAATTGGAGAACGGTTGCTATGAACCGAGTGAATTTTAGGAATTATGTTCGTCAAGTTATGTCGTGAGACGGAATACTATGTAAATAAATAATTAATGTGGTCTGAAGCTTTTTGGCCAGCAACTCCCGGATAATATAAGCTCAGTCGCAGAAGACTCCTTTGACTAGGTCTCAGGGTCGGCCTACGGCTGGGTAATCGGAGGGGAACGCGGACAAAATTTACAAGACAAACTGTGGGTTTTTCGAAACAAACAAAACACAAAAGCAAATTTAAGTACGGAAAGAATTCTTATTTATTAAACAGAGAAAAACTAATTTAAACCTTTGATTTTTCGATTTTGATTTATGGCTTTTATTTAACGTTACTGTGTTGTGTGTGTGTGTGTGTGTGTGTGTAGGGTGTGGGTTGGGCTGTAGTTGGCTGGATGCGTTACGTACCGACTGGGTTGCCAGGTGCCCAGATTTGTCTGTAAAACCAAGACTTTTGACCCTTCGTCCAGATATTGGTCAGACACAGATTTTGCCCAGATTTTTGCTGAGAGTGCCCAGATTTTACAGATTTTCAAAATTGAGTGATGAAACCAATATTTATGCATAGGATTTGATCCGTAAGTGCCAGATTAGACTGAAATCTCGCTTGTATTCATTGGTATTTCACTAAGCATTCATTACCAATTCTTTTTTTAAATAAGATCAACATGGTTCGTGGAAGGAAACAGTGTTCTCAGCTTGAAAATAACCCGAATGCCATAGGACCCTCCCCCCCCTCCGCTCACACGCACCGTCAAATGTCTTGTTTAGTACCAAATTTGTGATCTACCCTGTGCACAGACAAACACAGACTTTTTTTCAAAATTGCCCAGATTTTTACTCCTCAACACCTGGCATCCCTGCGTACCGATGCTGCGATGCTTACTACGGTGGTGAGCGCTCACTGCTGGTCGACCTTCCTTCGGGGATTTCCGCTTACCAAATGGTTCCCAATATGGCGGCGGGGATTGGTTGGGAAATCCACCTCTCCGGCTTTGACAAACAGGTGAGGGTTTAACGGCGTCTTCCTTCTTTGGCTCGATCAGCGGACCACGGCAAGACCGTATTGGTCGCGCTGAGAAGGGCTCTCCTTTATGATTAGAGACCCGAGAAACTTGTCCCGAGTCCCGAGAGATGGGCCTCCTTTACGTTTATGGTTTACCTTGAACCAGAGGCCGAACGTCTTATTACGGTTAGACGTAGCTTACACCAGGTAAGCTAGGCCGAATCGTGCGACGGTGATAAAACGGTGACAGCAAAACACGAGAACTTCACACAACAATTGACGATTGTGGGTTCCAAAAACTCACAACTCCACATACATAGAGTTGGAAAAAATCACGTCTGACTCGCACGAACGCCGGAAGAAAATAGCCGCCTGAGTCAACGACTCTTCTTCTTGGGTTTCCGCTCCACATTCTTCTTCCTCATTCCATCTAACTCGTTTGGGTGAGTTTTTGCAGATTGCATGTAACCCACATGCAAAGTCGACCTTGAAGACGATGTTGGTTGCAGCCTTGCTGCCGATGAAACCACACGCCCAACTTAAAACTAACAATTATGTTTTTTTGTTAAACCTAACTTCTATATAATTATATTTATCCCTAAACCTAACTAAATTTTTAAAACAAGACGAAAAACAACAGTTTGACAAATAATTAAAATGAAACAAATTGAAAAAAAACATCTGAGGCGTTTGTAACGACGGTTACAGGTCCGAGATATTTGAATATAAGCACAAGTACTTTTTTTCAAAAATTTAATATTTGGAGTACAACTCAAAAACTTTTCTACTGAGATTGTTTTGTATTTCATATTTAGATTCAGCGTTCGATTTTACATTAAAAATTTGTGTCAGTCGATTATGTTCACGATTTTTTTTTAAATTTTGCAAACTAGTGTTATAAGAGACCCTGACTTCATTCCATCAGTGGGAGATGAAGGGCTCTTACCAGTTTAGTTGGCATAAATCGGGAACATATCAAGCAATGGAATCATCTTTTATAATATAGGTTGTTTGAGTATGAGTTTTTTAGACGGAAAGGAAATGCAGGTTTTTTTTCATATTTTCTTTGACATAACTCGAAAGCTCATCTCAAACAGATAGAGTCAAATATGGATATAACATTTTTAAGATTTTTGAAATATTTCTAAGGCAAAGTTTGTGAGCCCTTTCCACATTGGAAGTGAGAGAAGGTACCATACCATCAATTGATTAATTAACGAACTTATGAAGCTTATAAAATAAGGTTGCCAGAATTTTTCGCACGTATCCTGGCCGGACAAACCGGGCCATTTTTGTATAAAAACCTGGTAAAATCCGGGCGTTCGATTTCAAATTGACGACCACAAATCCGGGCAATATCCGGATAAATTTTGTCAAAATTCAAAAACTTCTCAACCAAAATCAAAAAAAATTGTTTTCATCAAAACTCATCGATAGATTTTGAACTGTATTTAAGGCTTTCAAACAACCTTTCATGATTATTTTTATAAAACTTGCTCTACAAATTTCGTTTTGGAGGAGTTTGTTGTTTTTTCTGTTTAATTTGCCAAATAAAGTGAATAAATCCGGGCATTTTTCATTGAAATGCGGGCAACCAGCCCGGCCCGGACTGTTCTTCAATTTAGTATTAAATATCCGGGCAACCCGGATAAATTCCGGCAATCTGAATACCATATTATAAAACTTAGAAACATCAGCTGCATCTTCAATTCTATAGCGGTGACTTGTTTGATTTATGTTGTAATTTGATTTAAAATCATGCTCCCCAAACAATTTAAATTGGTGTTATTTTTAGAAAATTTCATTTACTTTTTAAAGGTGTAGCGAAGCACACCGGGTCAGTTAGTTCTCAATTAACCTTTAACACTTAAATTACCAAGGTTCAAAAATAGTCAGTACTTAAAATTTGGACAGCTATTACTTTCCAAACACTGATCCGAACTCCAAGAACTTGGCCTCGATGAATTATTTGAAGTGTCTAATTGAAGTTTGTTGAACATTATTTTCTTTCAAAATAAAAAAAAAGGATTTACAGGGTATTCAATAAGTTCGAATACAAATTAAAATAATTCAAAATCAACTGGACAGGTTTTTTTTACTGAAATGGAAAGGTAATTCAATTCCTTTTGTTTACGAAATTTTTCCCCTTAAACCAATTTATATGAGCTTCGTACGCGGCACGCTCCTCTATTGTTGAAATTTCGTTCCCAATAAGAATGCTGACGATGTTGATAAAGAGTAAAAATAGGCTTCCTGTATTTGTTTATTCTCGACAACATGTATGATATAGCTAACCAATCCAAGAGAGCTATATTAGAAGGGAAGGCACTCTTTATTTTGAGCCAATATTTCCAAAAACCTGTATTATTCTGTGTAAAATGACCTATAAAAATAATCACTACACGCAAAATAAGCCAAAAAATCTATTAATGACCAATGTAAACTTAATACAAAGTTACAGAAGCACAAATTTAATGGTTTTCATCCATTTATGATGTGCAATCATTCTATGCTCGAACACGTTGATAAGCTTTTTGATGAAATCAGATGGCACGTAACTACTTTTTCGACATTTCACACATAATACGAAAAAAATGATTTTATATGAGACAAGTTTAGGAACTATGTACTTGTATATTCTCGACATCATCAATGATCATGAAAATTAGACCAAAGGAGGCAGATTAGATGACTTGTAAACTATTTCTTTTGGTCAATAAACTGGATTTTTTACCTGTACCAGTACTTGTGGTGTGAAAAGGCTAAAAAAACGAACACCTAATAAAAATCAATTCTTTGACACCAGGAATAAATTGTCTGATAATAGCATAAAATTACTCTAACAAAAATTTAGATATATATGCTATGGCTTTACCAAACCATTTGATTAAAAAGTTAATTCGAACACCCTATAAATAGCACTAAATGTTAGCACGTGGGCTCCGAAATCTACAGATGGATTTATTTTTTCACAATAACATTCACTGACTGAATGTTTGAGTAAACCCATCTGTGGCTCGTGTTTACGATTCGTAAGTTACGAATAATGAATTAAATAACGTTCTTATTATTTGGTTTTCATAAAATTTCTGATTGTTTGAGAGTTCAACTTTTAAACAAAAATCACCCGTAAAAAAGTCTAAAACACCATTCATAATGCCAAACGGCAATCAATAATAACGGCTTTTCAACTTTAATTAATCCATTGGTCAAGCCTTTCATCACCGGAAGGACAGTCGTCGTTGAGCGCCACGAGCCATCAGCCTGAAATTAAATTTCGTCAATCACATCATAACAAATTCATAAATTCATATCCACTCTAGAGCAGCGATATCGGGACGACTGCAGCAAAGCTTTTCCCCAAAGCCTCTCCACGGCTCAATGCCATCCAATTTATGACACAATGTGTATACACTTTGACACCCATATCGGAATTAAATGGATGTTTTATAATAACAACACATCACACATAGGACGAGAGGGAAAAGCTTTGCACAAAAAAAAATAGAGCCTCGGCCTCGGAATTCCCGGAACCCGTCAAAATTTCAAACCGTAAATAAACGAAAACATCTCACCATCCTCCAGCAGTTTCAGCCAGCCATCGAGCCAGCAGAAGGAAGCCCTTTTCCGCAAAAACCGCAATGTTTGTCAATCGATTAAATTAAGAATTTATAAGCGAACGTGATGGGAATCTAATTTTGCCGAACCACATCAGGTCTGTGCTCAGACCCCACTTTTCTGGTCCACCCACCCACACATACACACAGTTCGAACCCACCTACCTTCACACGTGTTTCACGAAACATGCTTCAAAGTTCCGATACAGTTTCACCATCAAGAGAACTAGAGCGGGTGATCGAAGAGAGATTGAAGTTGAACTAATCATGGAAAGCATCATTTTGACCTCAAGCGTCGGTAACCGGAAGGGAAAACTTCGATGTGACCGGAAACTGTGATTGCAAAATGAGGCTTCGATTGCTATCATAACTTTTTTCCAAACCAAAAGGCCTCGATTAAGCGATTTTGAAAACTTGAATGAAAATAAATTGAATGCTTAGTTTCTTAAGTATATTTATCAATAAAAAAGATTCACAGAAAAGTCCAATCGATTTGAAGTACATATTTCGAAAATTATAAAAATGAAAAAAATGACAAAAATGACAAAAATGATAAAAATGACAAAAATGACAAAAATGACAAAAATGACAAAAATGACAAAAATGACAAAAATGACAAAAATGACAAAAATGACAAAAATGACAAAAATGACAAAAATGACAAAAATGACAAAAATAACAAAAATGACAAAAATGACAAAAATGACAAAAATGACAAAAATGACAAAAATGACAAAAATGACAAAAATGACAAAAATGACAAAAATGACAAAAATGACAAAAATGACAAAAATGACAAAAATGACAAAAATGACAAAAATGACAAAAATGGCAAAAAAAACAAAAAAGAATTTGAAAAAAAAACATTGAATAATTTATGCAGAACGCACGGAAAAAAATTACTTCTATTATTTCCAAATGAAATAAAAATTTTGTAAATTCAAAACAAAATTTCAAACAAACTTTCTCGGTCCAAACTACGAAAATGACTAGAAAATTTAAGCACATATCCAGATTACAAATTTTACAAAATTTTGCATTGTTTTTTCAACTATTGGATCAAGTTTTGGGGTTGGGTGCTCAGTTTTAAGAATGTTGAATAATAAGGTCCATTCTATTGCACTTAAGTATGGCATAACTTCCTTGAATATTGTCATATATATCTTGGTTCTCTCCTGTTCGTGTAAAAAATCTTCATTTGATTTAAAATTCACAGAATGTTTTTTTTTATCAATTTAGAAGAATTTGTTTTATCAATATCCACAACACCTGCAGCAGCCGTGTCAATTCTGCAATAAAAAAACGATTGAACAGGAAGGCCGGCGGCATGGCGCCAAAAGGCACACATCACTCGAGGAATGCGATCCAAAATCAACCCAAAATCGATTTTAATTATCGTGTACCTTTTCGCGCCCCATTGTCTTTTGCCTTGCGTCATCGTCATCTGTGTGGCCATAGTTTGGTCCTGGAACGTGTTGGGTCGAACGGCCGGTCGCGAACATCATCCTGGTGGACCGCAGCGATTTGCGCTCCAAACAACGGCACCAGAACCCGATTGAATGATGCGGGGTAAAATGGGTCAAGAAGCAATTTATTTTTAATTTTGGCACAGTTGAATATTGATTTTATTTTTTTAATTTAACTATTACGAAGAAATAAATCAACAAAAAAAATTGAACACTAAAGTACAAATTACAAATTATAAAATAATTCCCCATTCTGACCCCACATGACCCGTTGATGGAAAAGTTCCTCGACCCCTGCATTTCCCAGGAGGGGGAGAGGGCCTCAGCTTCCCCGGGAGGAAAACTGGAGGGAGGACAGTGTCTCCAATTGCCTGGCAGGCCTATTAATTTCGGCACCCAACCGATGAATTTGGTCGATTTGTGGTTTTCGCTGGAAATGGTTCATTTCGACGAGTCGAACTTTGTCATGGCGCTTTTCTCGATTGGGCATACACCTACAAGGGCCAGGACTTTCTATGTGCATTCCTATGTTCGAGGGAATTGACCGAAATGCGACTGTTGGCAGCAAGTGATTTGTGCTTTTTGGAATCTTTTTAAAAGGATTATTCCGAAACAAATGAAGCTACGAGTGGATTTTTGTACTTTGATGAAAAATTCGTTTCAATAAATTCTTTTTTATCGATAGGATCTATGTTATGACGTTATGAGTTCAAGGAAAACATGTTTACGGGACTAGTTACCTTACCTATTTCATTCCTAAATAAGTCACTTTATGCCAAAGTTTAAAACTAACATTAATGTTTTTTTGACTATTTCTCTTACAATTTCACCGCATAGCAAGGACACTTATTAAGTTTCTAGATTTTAACTTTGGGTGTATTGTTCAACGTTAAAGCCAATATGCTATCGGAGTATTTTAAGGAATGAAGCTTACATGTGTAAAAGAATGGATATTATTTTTCAACTTTTTTGAATGCCAGCTTACACTAAGGGTGCCAGATTGCCCGGTTTATCCGAGTTTGCTCGGATATTTGTAACAAAATTTGGGAACTTTTCGGCCCAGCCCGATTGCCTGGATATCATTGAAAAATGACTGGATTTTGCCAGGATTTTTTCACTACATTTGGCAAATCAAAAAAAAACTGATTGTGTTGTTAAAGTTTTCCATTTTGCCACCGAAACAAATTTTTTTAAGCATATTTTGCAAATATAATCATGAAAAGAGTTTTCAAAGCCTAAAACACAATTTTAAATCTGTTTATGAATTTTGATGAATTTTTTTTACAATATTTTTATCTTGATTTATTTTTGAGTAGTATCTGAGTTTTGACAAAATTTGATTCGTCTAGACCATAACGGATAGTAAAACACATCATACTTGTTCAAGATAGAAACCAAAAAGAAATTTTATTGCGTTTTCATCCTTTATTACAGTTTTTCCCGCGAAAAAACTTTAACAAATTAACAACAAAATGTTCAAACTGGCAACACTCAGCACAATACAAAACTGGCAAACGGTTGGGTACAAAGTGACCAAATGTGTTGAGATCGATCATACCGGCGCACCAAAACGAATGTTTTGAAATTGATCGCCCTAACTTTGTTTGTTTTTGTTCACTTTCACTAGGTAGATGAAATTTTTCGACGCAACACAATGTGGTCAGCATGTTTGCCGGCAGGAATTTGAGCTACAACGATTCCATAGGTCAACAGCTGGTTTCACGTAGCAGGCATTCAACAGGATGGTCCGGACTAGGTACTGGATTTCCGATTTTGACATTGGACAACGTTGGAATTGGATGGATTTGGGCTATCGGATCTCCGGGGTATTGGAACGGTTCACACACTGCACTGGTATGTATCTCGCACGTTCCGGGTCATCAAACATAAAATGATCAGCAAACGGCTCACAGCTTTAAAGTACGTTGGAAGTACTTTTGAAGCGGGTGCTGACCGGACAGCCAGCACGGCAGGTGCCCGAACGGCTGGTTTGGACTGCAGTGCTATCCATTCGGGCCTATTGCTGATCGGGAACAGGATAATCTTAAACGGGGTCAAACGATCGTTGCTGAATGGGAACTGCATTGAAGTAGTCTTCTTCCGGGCGGGGTTGAGGTACCAATTACACTGATTTTGTTGTCGGGTTCGATTTTAGTACAAACTCTCCGCAGGAGCATAAGGGACGCACTCCCAGCGAAAGATTTTCTATCCTGGTCACGGCACCATATGATTCGTCTAGACCATAACGGATAGTAAAACACATCTTACTTGTTCAAGATAGAAACCAAAAAGAAATTTTATTGAGTTTTCATCCTTTATTACAGTTTTTCCCGCGAAAAACTATAACAAAAATAACAACAAAATGTTCAAACTGGCAACACTCAGCACAATACAAAACTGGCAAACGGTTGGGTACAAAGTGACCAATTGTGTTGAGATCGATCAAAATTTGTCCGGAGATTGCCCGGATTTTTTTTCGTCAACTTAGAAATGAAATGCCCGGATTTTGCCAAGGTTTTAAAGAAAATTGCCCGGATTGTCCGGCCCAGATACGTGCTAAAAATTCTGGCAACATTAGCTTACACCCAAAAAGATTTAATTTAATTCATGTCAAAATTCAGCTAAGTGAGAAAGGTGCAAGAGAATTTTGTCAAACTATCGAAAAATTTAAAAAAAAGTTATATAAAAAAACACTAGAAAGCTAGACATGTTATCTTTATTTGAAAAATGCTGAACATTAATGTTGGAAAACATATGCTGACCCCAGTCCAATAACTCCCTTTCTTCTGAGGGATATTGACATTCGACCAGTTTTGATCATAAATGTCTGTTTACTGTCGTATTAAGAGTGCAATAAATGGGTACTGGAGAGGAGCAAGATGCGGATTCGAATCTCCACTGGGGGTTAGCAAACTATTTTTTCACATGCTTTCAACACACTTTCAAAAGCTTCTTATTACGATTGTTGAATGTAACCTCTAACAGGGTTTGGTTAAAATAGTTTTCATAAAAAATCCTTAAAATTTTATGATATCCATGCATTATTAGGTTGCCAGATTTTTTTCAGTACGTATTTGGAGGACAAATCAGGGCAGTTTCAAACAAAAACTTGGCAAAAATCGGACATTTAATTTCAACAAAAATTTAGAAAGACAAACTATTTTTTCCAACAAAACTTATCGACAGATTTCAAATCGTATTGTTTCCATTCCAAAAAACCTTTAATGATTATTTTGAGACAGCAAATGAATTTCGTTTTGGATTACAACACAATTTGTGAGTTTTTTTTGTGGAATTTGCCAAATAAAGTGAATAAATCCGGGTAATATCCAAGCTTTTGCAATGAAATCCGGGCAATGCATGCCTCTCCGAGAAACCTGCTGAAGAAGAGTGTAAAAAAACTATTAAAATTGGAAGCTTTGAAATAGTTATATTTTTTTTCTTTTATATTCTACTAGCTAACCCGGCGTGCTTTGCTACACCTTCTAAGAAAAAAATTAAATTTTAGGAATTTATTAAATTTTTTTTTCTTGGAATCATTTTGCATCAAATTTCAACATAATTCAAAAGCAACCGCTTTAAAATGAGACCTTCAACTTTTTGAATTTTAAAGATTTTCGACTTGATTTCTAAATTAGTTTTCAATGATCTGCAATTTTGCTCTGTTTTCAAAAGCTTCACAATGATTCTTAAACTATGCCAAAATGTACGTTTTACTAGTATGGACTTCTCACCCTTTCCCCTTGCCAATGCAGGACGGGCTCATGATACATTTTTAGTTTCTAAATAACGTAACATTTCGCTCTATTGGTCTTATAAGTTTTCGAGATAAAAGTGAGAGGTCCCTTTTCCCCTTCAAATCTGCAACTGCTGAAAAAGGGTTTAGATCAAATTTTTTTGTTATTCAAATATCATATCAAATTTGATTCCATTTGGTTGATAATTTCTTAAGCAATACAACCCTCTCCATCCCTGCCCTGCAAGGCAGAAGGATCTGTAACATTAATAAAAACATATCTCGTATTTTAATACCATGTCAAGTTTGTAAAAGAAGAAGAAATTATGAATTATTAGTTATTTTTGTTGGTGTTTATCGATTGAAGAAAGTGGTTTAAGAAAGCAAAATTAGTCAATGCTAATGTTATGAATTCATCTTGGTTCATCTTTGTACCTGAAAATAATCAAATTATCACTCATGTTTCTCTGAAACTTTCCATCACCTTCGAAAATTTGATTATCAAAGAAAGAAAAAAAGAACATAAGCCGTAAATATCATGAACTTTTCGAAAAAGATACAAAAGCTCACCGACGGGACTTGAACCCGCAATCCCCGCGAAATTGGTCCAATCAGGGAGTCGTCCATAAATTTCATGATAAAATTGTGCAATAATTTTTGCACGGCCCCATATTGAAAATGGAAGCCATATTCGTGTCTCACATCCCAAAAGTACATGTTTTTTTTCGCATTTTCATACACTATTTTTTGCTTGGCCAGCCTTTGTAAGGAGCCATCCCATTAGCAGACGGTAAATCCAGGGGACATCCTAAAGATCGGTGCAGATGCATGTAAATCCTTCCGGAACTTGAAGTCTTGCATCGAGTTACCGATTTCCTCTGGAGTGAGTGCGATGCCACAGACAAACGTAATGAACAGCAGCGCGCATCGACGGCCCCCCACATGCACCTCACGCTTAAACGTTAGAAGGGAAGATAAGGGCATAACAAGCACCCGGGGTATAATAAGCACTCCTCTTTTCTACAAAAGTACGTATTACCACAGAGAACAGACGTACAAACTAGCCCACGAAACTTGTATAAAATTTCCAGCGGCATTAGTTTAATTATGAGTTCATATATACGATTACGCCTTTTCGAAAACTGTACACTTGAAAATTTGATTTGTAGCTTTTGAACAGTGCAATAGGTGCCACTGTTTAAAGTCAATTTTCAACATATTTTTTGGATGTCTGCATTTGAAATTTTACACACTTTTTTGAAGATTTTTTGTTCGAGCTTGTACGGTCTGTTCTCTGTGGTATTACCTTAAATAAATTTTCATGAGGATTTGTTTCGTACTTCATATAGTATTAATTTTTAACCAAAAAAGAAATCTTCTTAACATCTTTACAGAAATATCTAGAAAAAACCAGCTAGGTTCTCACCATCATAAAATTTTAGATTTTTCAGAGCACTATCAATCGGGGCACAATGAGCGTTTTCTGCCGTATAATCTAGCAGCGAATTAAACTTGATGTAGTCAACTGAATTATAGAGCTACGGCTTGAGTAGTTTACATCTGACGTTGTAACGGTTCTCGAATTTTGCTGATCGAGAGATTGATTAACTGCCTTCACTTTGCGCCAAACGAGCACGAGACAATCGTACTCGTATGTGAAGCAGCAATTTCTGTTGATGCCCGGCTAGACTCCTCAAGGCGAGTCCTTCAAAAATAATCAACCCGACCGATCGCTATGCAAGTCCCATTTACGCCCGAGTTAACCGAAATAATGTTCCAACGGGGATACAAACAAAAACGCGGTTCAAAACAAGCAATAAAAATTCTTTCTCTCTTAGAGCAACAAACAGCCAACAACCTGAGTTGACAATATTTATTTCTTGTTCCTAGGCCTACAACTGAACATGTTCTTTGGGATCCCGCCTATTAATTTTAGTCTGCTTTACCGGCGCACCGGGTGTTCTATTTAAAATTAGCCAAATTTACCAAAAATATCCAATGCGTGGTGCCGCGTTATCGACAATAGCTATTTATAACTTCAACAAAGATAGATCTGACCTTATTTGTTCCGCAAAATATCTCCGGCCGACTGCTTGATTGGATGCTGTCAGTTCCCTCTGACGATAGATGTGTGTCTTGGCTAACTGCGATGTAAGGTTGGCTCCGCCAACGGTTGCACCACGGAATTCGGGCTCCTGAAGACCACGAGGCAATCGACGACCTCCGTTGATCTTAAGTGGACAGACGTTTCCACCTGGGCCCGTGAATGCGCGGGAAGTTGGTCACTGACCCTAGGGTGACGGGACCAATCCCTGGAAAGCGGAACTCTGACTGACTGCCACTCCCTGCACCCACCAGTAGCACCTTCACTTGAAGGATATTCCTTATCGGACGACGCTTTTAATCTCTACCCTGCCAGAGGGTCTGGGTTCGATCCTGGTACCTGGTAAGTTATCGTTTGATTCGTAAAATATCGTCCTCAGGTTTTTAAACGGGATACACGGATTCGGTTCCTGCCAGTGGCGTGTATAGCAGTTCTCTTGAACCGAACAATAGTGACTTGTTGCTAATCACTTTTCCTAAATTTTCTCGAAACTTTATCTGAAACTAGAATTCACGAATTTTTACTAATTGGCGCATATCGGGATTCAAATCTTCGCAAATGACTTTGGCTAGTTTTCACTTGGCTAACGTGTTGACTGTTTGCCGAACGAATCGAGAAAGAATTCTTATTGGCAAACAGGGGACGTTGACCCCCGGAAATTCTAATTCCGAATCGAATCCCACTCATACAATCAATGTCTGATCCGATCTATCATCATCGGAGCTGGCCATAATTTCTGTTAACCCGGTGAAATGGGAGATTGCACGGCGATCGGTTACCAAATTGTGGTACCAAATCCCATCACTAGGGGCGTAAATTTAAGTTAAAACGGAACCGAAATTGCTACTTGTATATTGAGCAACCATGCCTCGACTAGAATAACGAAAGGAGGCAATTTGCCAATCAATCGTAGAGAAAGATTTAATGTTTGCCGCAATAAATTACAACAAACCTCAAATCTTTCAATCATTTTGTAACATTGTACAACGTTTGGGCCTCTGATTATCTCTCCGACACCTCCTAATTGGGCTTGTGCCTGCTAAAAAGAATAAAGTTTGCTCTTTACTCCTACACAGATTTCCATAAGAATGACAGCTAATCGGATTGGAATTGGAGTGAAGTCTATTGCTTTCTCTGTTTAACGCATGAGAAATTGTATACCGGGAAAGCGAGCGCGCCCATCGCCTCTAGGCCAAATCGTCAGATGAAACAAGTCAAGTTGTAGCTCTATTATTCAGTCGACTTCATCGGGATGAATTCGCTGCTAGATTTCCCGACAGAAAACGCTCATCGTGCCCCAGTTATTGGTGCTTATTCTGCCCAGGGGGGTTCTCATTATGCTCCTGCAACAACTGATTTTCAGTTTTCGGGAAAAAAAAATTAAAGTGCATTTTTTAACGTTTTCATATACTTTTTCAAGTTTCAGTCAATTAGGAAATATAGGGTAACGGACCTATTTTGGACCGCTTTGGGAAGTGGTCATGCTATTTTCTGGAATAAAAAAGCATATGTTACAATTTTCGACTGCTTTATCCGTTCATTACGAAGATCAAGGCTTTTGCTATCGAAAAGTATCGTCGTTTGTTGCAATGTAACAAGATTTAAGCCTAAAAACACGGTTCTTCTATCATTACTCTGGTCAGTATTTTGGACCACCAGGTTTCTATTTTGGACCACCCTTTGGACCTATTTTGGACCACCCTTAAACTAAATAAGTTTTTTTTCTAAATTTTGCTCTATTTTGACCAATTTTAGCCAAGTTTTGTTATTTAGTTCGATAAGATTAGAGTAAAATCAGTATAAATCCTCTGTTACATAGTGTGTTCCAAATTTGATGAAAGTTCTGACAGCACATTGAAATCTCGACGAAATTTGTTCTGCAGTGTTCAATACTGGCCAGTTGGTTTGTCTTTAGGTTCAATTTTGAGAACGCAAATCTCCTTCTGGCGACCCAATGATAAGTTGAGAAAGTCTGACATCATGAACTTCACGACATCAATTGATGCATTTTGACTTCCAAAACCTTAGTGGATTTGGTTTGGCTTCAGTTCTGTAGATAGATTCAAAAAGATAAAAATGTGCTAGATTGTGCCATTTAAAGCCAGATTTTTTTCACAAAATTCCTACAGTTTTTTTTTAAATTGCATAACCACAGGGGCTGAAAAACTAGATTTTTAGAACTTTATCGCTTGTAAAATTTTCACATTTCAACCACCTTTTCCCAAGTTTTGAAACATATATAGCTATAATTGAATACATTGTTTGATAAAATTGTTCTAATATTAACTAAAATATTTTAACTTTTACAAACATTAAACTCGTTGCATATTTGCCGACTTATAGTCGTTTTTTATATTTCGTTTTTTCTACCTACCCAAGTTTTTTTTTCTAGAAAATCATTCATGAATGCACTCATTTTACTGGCAACCCTAAATGGTTGAAACTTTTAGACCAAACTTTCAATAATTTTTCATGAAACATAAAAAACACTGACTTAATAAAAAATTGGTGCAATTCCTAGTTTTCATGTTTTGAGGCTTCTTTAAGCTGTAGCTTATTACAACTGCTTATCAAACTGTTGCCATTGATGTAGATTGTTAGATTAACGTGATTCAAAGCATAGTACACAAAAAGTAAGTTAAAACTATGGTTGGCTTGGTTTTATGCCGATTAAAGGGAACCTCGAGTTGATTAAATAAAATCATGCTTAAATTCCAAATTTTATTCATAATGAGTGATTGACATAGTGTGCATAATTCTTTCATATCGTCGTACATCGTTTTATTACGTTCATGAACATTTAACAACAAGTTTAATACCCAGGTTATAAAGATGGTAAAAAGACTATAATCGAAACAAAAAAAAAATATAAAATTAATACCCAGGTTATGTTGAGTGGTCCAAAATAAGTCCCTAAGGAATAAAGTAGGACCTATTTTCGACATGGGTCTAATTGCTAATAAAATCAGTTATTTTGCTTTTTCGAGCATGCAAAATAGTTTTCACGTGTTTTATCATAGCTTTAAACATGTTTGTATTTGTAAAATTCATCACAGCTATGCAGCAAACCTTTTGAAAGTTGACTCTAATAATGGCACGTCCTCCTGAAATGGCCCTGATTCGGTCCAACTGTGAAAAATCAAAACTTTATTTTCAATTATCTCTCCGTTAACAGCTTACTTAAAGAAAATTTTAGGTGTGGTTAGAATCATAAGAAGTAGCTTTAACTATATTTGTTCAAAATTTTTATGAATAACACGATTTACGAGAGAAATATTGGCAAAAAGCTACAAGGTGGTCCAAAATATGTACCCGGTCCAAAATAAGTCCGTTACCCTACTATTTGAGTGCTTTAACAATGATGTAATCCACATATTATAACTGTTTCCTATAGTTTAATAAGCGTTTTTCTTAAGGTGGCCATTATGCCCTTATCTCCCCAAGATTATTGGAAAATAAGTTAAAGAAAAGCACAGGTTAGGGATTCGGGGAAACCGCCAACAAGGAAGTTCAGTAATAAAATTGATCTGGTTCCGGCACTCTAACTCTGAGTTTTCACTTAGGTTTGTGAGCCTACCCCTGGGTATTCTTTGAAGAATCCATTTGACTGAGCGAGATTATTACAAACTACTTGTAGTCATCTATAAAATCATTCTCTGGCTGACATCAAATCTTTATTAAATTGAGCATGATTTTTTTTCCATCAATGTCATAATTTATTTCAGCTTTTTAGTTTTAACCCATTTTCTTAATTTAAAAAAAATAGCTTCAATTAATAACATTGGTAAACAGTTTAAAAATAAATGCTGAAATGCTGAATATTTGGATTTATCCAAATCGAATTTCAATAAATAATTATTCTGCTGAATTGATACACTAATCAACACTAAACTTAAGCAGACATTTGGTAAAGCTTGTCTGCGACATTTTTTTCTCTTCAGATGAATTCACTGAATTCACTGAATAAAATATTATCACCTTGTTAATTGCTTATAGAAAGATCTCCCAATAACTTTAGAAAAAAATTTATACTAGTTACAATAAGTTTTTTTTTTCGTTTTTTTAAGTGATTTACAGCATTGTTTTAAATTGTTTATTGTTTACTAAAATTAAATCATCTGACATAGATGTCTCAATGATCTTAATACTAAGTTTACATAAATTGTACATTTAGTTCTTATTAATTGTTTCTCATTTGATCACGAAGCTTACATTTTATCAGGCATTCAAAGGTTGCAGTTTTGACATTAAAATCAAACAATCAAACAGTATAGTGCACAAATCAAAAACACACGAATCAGCAATAATGTTTTTAAAGAATGAAAAAATACGCCTCTATGAAGAAAAAACTTTTTAAAAAGCAGTTTTTTTTATCTTTTATGTGCTTCTCAGCATAAAATCGAAAACTTTGAACAACCCACCACAAAATTATGATAATTCACACTTTGAATTTTTTTCTCAATGTACTCTTTTTGGCGTTGAAGGATATGGTAACCCTAGACTAGCAGTACCATTGCATGATTTGCTAGTGATAAGATAAAAGAAACTAGCAGAAACTAAAGCAGTGCTACATTTTTGTGATTTTGCCAAGGTCCTGGATTTAAAGATTTTTTTTTTTTTGCATAACTCATCCAAGATTTTCGTACTTTTAGCTTTGTACGGAAAAATAAATGAAAGAGTGGGAAATCATGGGCCTTTTTTTTCTTAGCTCCATAACTTTTTTTATTATAAAAGAAAACATGAAAAAGGCAAATGTTATGGTTTCTCACATTTTTAATGTACCGTTTGACAATACAATTTTTTTTAATAATTGTTTATCCCCGGGTTCAGGCTGTTTCTAAAAAAAAAATATTTCTTTTTGGATTTTTAAAATTGGTGGGGAATTGTGGGCAACAATATTCAAATTAACTAAATAGCATGCCAAATTTATGAGTTCATCCAAAACTGTAATTTCAAAATTCATCAAATAAATTTAAAGCAATTTTAGGTAAGAAAATAAAAAAAGAAAGTTAAGTATGATTAATAAGTTTAAAAAACCTGGCTAGTGAACGTTTTGCAAAATTCCTTATAATGAATTTTTATTTGTCCTTATCGCTTTCAATGAAATCGGCAGAATACTTTTCATAACTTTTAATTTGGATAAGAATACTTTACAGGGATGAAAAATTTTATTGTAAGATATGAATGTGTATAGAATATAGGTGGCCCACGGTACCCCACGTTATGTGGCCCATGATTCCCCATAAGCTATGAGTTGAAAATTTGTTGCGTTTGAGTGACTTATTGATGTTTCATGAAAAATTCCTCTTCCATGTGTAAGAGCAGGACAACACTATGACCATCAGCATAATAGAAGCATAAGATGCGTACACAAGTAAACAACATATAGAAAAAATATGCTTACGAAGTGCGACGACAATGACAGTTGGATTGAGATTTTTATCTCAACACACATCCGAGATATTTAGAGTGGCCCACGGTTCCCCATGGCCCACGATACCCCACTCTCCCCAATTTTTTTTAAATTACTTTTCGCAATTAAAAATTAGAAACAAAAATGTAAGATTAAGTTTACAGTAAAATAATTATAAACTTTTCAAAACTAATTTTTTAAATTTTCTATTCAAACCTAACAGGAACATCAGCCAATCATGAAAATTTAAACAATTAAACAAAACATTAAGAAAAACTTATGCCCAGCATTACTGGAAATTTCAAACATCAAGGATCATTGCCATCCAGTCCGTGAACATTGTCACGAATAAAAGAACAATCTATAATAAAAACAAAAATCTTGTAAAAGATACTTAACAGCATCGCACCATTATTCACCACCCACTAAACGGGGCATTCCGGATTACTCGAAACCGTGTCCTATCTCGCGGATCTCAAGTGTCAACAAAACAATCCTGGAACAAGGCGGACGAAAAAAAAAAATGCAAGTTTCCATCAACACAAAAACAGCACAATATCATCGAGCTCCTTGGGAAGTGGGAATCCTTTTGCGGGTGTCTCCTCCATAACCCATATCGCGTGTGCTAGTCATTACCAGGAAGTGTCAGCCAACAATAATGCTCCACGTAGTCTAATGCCTGTTCTTCTTCGGCTTTTTCCACTTTCTGGAAGGCTTCTTCCGGTCCCTTAAGCTTCCGGCTGCTGGCTGGCTGGGCCAAGGACAATATTCCATCTACTGACTGAGTAGAAGATCCTTGGAGCAACGAACCAAAACTCAATTAATAATTATGTGCTACCACGACTCAGCAGAGGGCAACTCTTGTCTCAGACTAGGACAAAGTCTGTATCCTTGATGGCGCGAGCATGAGTCTGGACCAGCATCATAACAAATCAGTTGGGAGGATGATGAAAAGCCTCAATCTCGATCTCTCAATGGCACATACCTACAATCATATGTTGAGAATCGATGCTTTTGCAGGAGGTTCGGCTGTTTAAATTGTTTACTTGCTAGGGAAAGCCGGAGCCTTCATAAGCCTCAATGACAGACGGAGCATAGTTAGCTGGAGTCAACATTCAATAAAAATTGTTCTTCAAGTTTGTTCCATTTAAGGAGGAAAAAAATCAGAAAAAAATATCTTAATCGTATCAAAACGTTGTTTGAATATAGGAGATCACTCCTTTCAAAAATTTGGTTGTCGCTGACTTGAAAATTTGACTTTCTTTCAGCTTTTTGGGGATTTGAAGCACTGTGCACTAGGAAGATTCGATGTATCGTTGTAGCTAATGAAGGTTTCGAAATAGTGCACTTTTTTCCAAAAATTATCAAAAAACAACGATTTACCAAACTAGGAAAAATCAAATTTTCTAAATGTGATATTCAGGCTCTTGAAGAATGGAAGAAAACAATAAATATCACGAAACAGCTTCCTTCAAGGGTTATGGCCAGCGATTTCTCACTGTGCACCTGGTCAGCTGGTAAATGAAAAAAAAAATTATCCTTAATCAAAGCTCGAGAATTATCACGTCCCCCAGACATTAGACTCCCCGACCATCTGGTACCGGAGTGCGATTTGCCTCGATACCTTTCCCTGTTCCGGCAGCAAAGGTCGGGTGTCATGTGGGACCGTCGACGATCATTAATTCAGCAACTGATGCGTGATTTAGTGATGATAGAATGAATGATTCTGATATCGTACTCCCACACTCTCGTTCCAGCTGCCTGATGCTCGCTGGTTGGGTCGGTGTGATGTTTGATGCGCTACTGATAATGCTTGGATACAGCTTTCTGCTGTTTTGCGGACAACGATTCATTGTGTGTTAGCTGATTTGTGCCCCGGAAGCAGCTTTTTCACTTTGGAAACAATTAATCATTTATTCAGGAGTGCGCTTTGATTTGTAGGATTTAAAGTGTGGTTCGACAAATTGTGGCAATCTCATGAATGAATGAAAAATATCAATTAGGTACTTTACAATCTAAGGTAACCACGTGCTTGAGAGCGGTTAGATTTAGACTCTTATAGAGGCTTGAGTAACTAAACGCCTAGAGTTATGCAAAGAAATGGTACTTTCAAAGTCCAAGCGTTTGCATTTCAAACTTGAAACAAATGCAATAACGAAAAACTACCTTTCTCTGGTTTAAATTTTTTTTCGCAAGAATAATTTTAAATTAATCACTTTTTCTAGAAAAAATTGTCATAAATAATAAAACATAGATTTTTTTAAATACGAGAAACACCTCGGAATTTACCTGTTTAACTTCAACAAATTGTTTCTTTCGATAACAAACAAATCATTTACAAAAATTCAAATGAATTCTACGAAAAAGAACAATTCACAGCATCATCCACACGACAAGTAGAAAGAACGTCGACGTGGCCCCAGCGGGGATTGAAGCATGTTCTGTTTCCTGGCGTGCAATTTGACTAATGGGGCTATTTTAGCCGCTTCCGGACCAGATCTTCTCGCTTGAACGGGCAAGGAATGTGAGTCGCACTCTGTATAAATCGATAAAGGATGAGAATTTAACTTTCACTTTTATGTCAAATGCTTTTCTTGCGCACTTATTTTAGTTAGAATTGTTTAAAGCTAATTCAACAAATACAATCATTTATTCTGTAATGGTAAATATGTGAATGAATTCGCTTTCAACATTTCCCAGAATCTCAACTCTGATGTTCCACGTTTAAATCCAATTCAAATCTTTTCCTGGAAGAAGTAAAAAAAAACTTAGCGTGCTATGTATGTTCTCAGAATATACAGTTTAAGCAGTTTGGCTTGTGCAAGGCTGTGGAGATTTTATGAATCTTCACAAAATTGGCCACAACTTATCTTCAGCGACAAAAATATCCTGAGAATTGATATCCGAATTTTCGTTCTAACGAATTTAGTTCATAACGACTCACGCGAGAAGAGTTTGAAAAGATTACATGGAAAAAATGAGAGCAAAACAATACTAATCGAACTACAGTTCAAAATGATAGTAATAGGAATTGTTAAAGCTCGAGCTCGAGAAGCCTTGAAGGCTTTTTATCAGACCTATGAGCAAATTATCTATTTGAAAAAGATCACCCCTTCTATTCCACTCTTTTCAAAATTCGTTATCATGGAGTGTGTGAACTTTCAGAATAGGGGAGATAAGGGTATAACGAGCATCCGAGGAGGACAAGGCACCCCTCTTTTCCAAGGAAATACGTATTTTCTCAAATAAAACTTCACGAGGAACAGTGTCGTAGTTCCTCCATAGTATTAAGCAAAAGAGAAATCTCCTTGTCATCTTTACCCAAAAAATTTATAAAAAAAAATCAACTTGGTTCTCCAGTGACGAAAATATTATAATTTTTGAGCACCCAAAAATAAGCTCTTATGATAGTTTATAAGGATCTGTAAGGAGTGTATTCGAAAAAAAAAATGCAACGCTATGTTTTGTGAATAACTTTTGAATTCATGGATGTAAATTGATGAAGTTTTCAGTGAAGTTACCAGGGTGTAATGTTTACACATGCAGATTTTTTTGATGTTCTGTCGAGTGGTTTTTAAGATAGCGTTTTCTCGACTATAAACAACACTTTATCAAATCAAAACGATTTTTGATTACGTTTGCTATTTCTTGAATCTTAACCTTCGAAATAATTCAAAATTTGAATTTAGTCGAAGTTAAAACAAATTTAGCCGATTGTCCTACTTCGGCACAAAAACAACACATTTGATTTTTTATCACTCCACGAGCATTTTTGCGTAATGGCATAATTCCAGATCCAATTTGAATAAATGTAAAAACTTTGTGGGACTTATTGAAGTGCTTTTAGAGAAAACATTCGCATTTGGAGGCAGTCTTCTTTATATTTTTATATTTTATATTTTTAGCCAATCATTATGAAATTCTGAATAATTTTCAGTTTCTACAGAACGTCACCCAAGCAACCAAAAGTCCCATAAAACAGGTACAAAAACGCTTACTCAGCCTTATCATTGATATGAAGTGCGTTCTATGCAGCTCAAAATTCAAGTTCTTATTGATACTTTCAAGTTCCAAAACAAGTCTTAATGATCTTCTATTCAGCTTCCAGCGGCCTCTTAATTCAGCTTCCAAAAACTCGCAAAATGAGCAAAAAAATTTCTCTCTATCTCAACTGAACCGTTGGCTTCGGTTCATATCACCTTCTCTTGATTATTTACTGTGTTCTGTACCGGTGCCGCCATGATGCTACGCGCCGGATTTCAAACTCGACAAATTGCTCAATTGCTTCTTTCCTACATTTCCTACATATATCGCATCAGAATGGTCACTCAAGTGCAAAATTACTTATTGAAAAAAACTCACCCGGCTTGGGGATCGAACCCCGACCTTCGGGGTGAGAATCGTACACGCTACCACTAGGCCACGCCTAGATGTTGTTCTAACTGAAACTAAAACTCGAAGTGGTGATTTAATTTAGAAAGCACATCAATGCACTTTTTGTGACTTATCAAATCCGATTTGGGCACTTTTGTGCCCTTTATGTGACTTACCAAACCCCGTATTGAGCACTTTTGTGCCCTTTATGTGACTTAAGTCCCGTATAACGTACGTATAGATCACTTTTGCAGCTTTCAAGTTCGTTAATGAGCACATATAGTTCACTAATGGGAATTGGGCAAAACAAGTCACATACAACGTACATATTAATCACTTTTGCAACTTTCAAGTTCATTAATGAGTACATAAAGTTCACTAAAGGGAATTGGGCAGTTGATTCTCTTTGTCAGCCAATATATAACTTTCAATGCCTTTATTCAAGTAAATATGTGACTTTTGGTTGCTTGGGCAGCCTCTTCAAGTACTAGACATTATTTTTCAATTTTTACTCCTTGTTTATCTCCGGCAAATTCATAAGCAGTCCAAATATTCTGCGCACGATTTGACCACCGTATTTTGTTTGTTTTATCGGTGGGCAGCTTGTCGAAATGAAGTCAGGCTTATTTATAAAACAGCTGGACAAACCAGTCAGAAAGATTTGACTTTTTGATCACTTCCTCTATTCATATTTTCGGATTGAACTTGATAAAACCTCTCACATACCTCTCACTTCATGGGATCAATAATCACTTTTATCCAAATTTTAGCTCTCTGTTGGGTTCTAGGACTTCTAGGACTTTTTAAACGATTGCTCATGTGTTCTTTGGTTTAACAGTTGATTTTCAGCTGTTTTTGGGCCTTTTTGGGCGTTCTTTACAGATTGTCACCAAATTTTGAACACGTACACATTACATTACTAGGTTGTTTCACTGAAAATTTCATCAATTTCCTTAATGTACGCACCGCAACATGATGTAAACATTGTTGCTCAATTTTCACCATTATTTTTTTTTATTTTTAACTATAATTAATTTTAAAACGCGGTTTTACTTTAACTTGTTATCTCGAGGCATAAAAAACACCATTGATCGGGGCACGTTGCGCTTTTTCTACCGTAGAAACTAGCAGCAAATTCAACTCAATTATAGAGCAACAGATTGACTAATTTAAATCTGACGATTTAGCCTTGGGGTTAGGTGTCGGTGAGATAATCAGTAGACTCGAGTTCGATTACTGGTCGAGGCGATTTTTAAATGCATGTTCAAACGTTAACAAAAATTGAAAAGAACATAATAAACAATATTTAAAAAATGATTACGATGTGTTTTCGTTGAATTTTAACCAGAAAAATAAAAAAAAAATGAAAAAAAATAATTTGGACACTTTATTTTGCCCCTCACTGTATTCTAACTGTTGCTAAATAACCGTCACAAGACAAAATCAAAATTATTTCGAAAAATTAAACAAAACAAAACATTCAATTGCCGTTTTCTTAATTGTTTCCATCTGGACCATACTGTTTCATATTTACTTTCTTTTGAATGTGTCGAAAACGACTGGCTAAAACAAAGTGTGGTCCAACTTGCTTGATTTTTTAATAAAAAACTCGTCCGTCATCGACGGCCACAGCCTTCCAAGATCATGTTTTTTTTTTGGAGCATATAAAATTAAAATGCACGCATTTGAAAATTTAAGTGGTTATTTTATTTGATGGATAATTTCGACGAGTAAAATAATGAATTTAAGTTTTTTTTTTCGATATAAAGTTTTAATTTTCCGGTTAAGTCCGGTTAAGTTATTAATGGAAACATTAATAACAACCAAAAACTTAGATGAAATTTGAAACAATAAGTTTGCCTGATTGCAAATTCTAAAAATGGGATGGGAATTTCACAGTTTTGAATTTGGAAAACTTCAAAATTAAGAAATGAAAATTCGGAAGAAATTTAAAATATTTTGTTTTGAAGCTGCAAATTCAGAAATACAAAATAACATTTTAAAAGCCCACCTCCCCATGAGAGGCCAAAAAACAAGCGAGGTATACTACTTCACACTAAAAATTTTAAATTCTTATAGAAATATGGCTGATTTGATTGATAGTTACAAATTGGACTCAGAACTGATGTCGAAATTTCGAAAACTAGTCCTAGATTCAAAATTCTGTTATAGTTAAAAAATCAATCAAAAATATTAACATCGAACTTCTGTTTCATATTTCGGATATTGTACCCAAATTCAAATTCTTGATTTTCAATTTGATTCTTCATTATTAATTGGAAATGTAAAATTGTATTGAAATCCTATTACACAATTTTATTCATGATTTTCGATACTCATATGAATTTTCAATATTTGGATGAAAGTTTCAAATATGAAAAAAAAAAATAAGAAACCATTCTGAATTTTGGTTTCTTATTCAGTTTCGAAGATTTTATACATACTTTTGCAGAGATCGAACAAAACAAAACATCATATTTAAGTTTATTTTAATTGAGTTTCAAGTCGGATTAAAAATAATGATCGGTACTACACCGGTCATGAATTACTTTTAATGTGTGTTTTTTATATGTTCACTTGACACTTTAAGCCATTTGTTCGCAAACACTCATTATCTGTGCACGTACCTTAGAATAAGCATAACTCTCTCGCAACATAACAACTTTCGCCGAGAGAGTCTCACACAATAGTCTGTAAGCCATTTTAGTTAGTTTAGAATAGAAAGTAAAATTGAATTGAACGCACGGGTTTTAATTCGTTCCCAATAAAAGTCTATAATTAAGTCCAATCAAGCGACTTACTCCTTCAATAGTTCCGAAAGTTGGGAAATATATTTGGTGGCAACAATTATCGAGTGAATGCTGTGTGGTGCTATCTCGCAAACAGACCCGAATAGTGCAAACGAAATCTCCCCCCGAACGGGTGGAAGAGGCTGTTGTGTGAAAGAATAGGTGACTCACCGTACCTTCCTGCTGCTGGTGGATGCCGTCGACGAGAGACGGGAAGAAATACCCCGAAATCCGAACCCCTCCCATCGGCCGAGCCCGAACAAATAAATAATAGAAAAAATAAGTTCAAATATGAAACAAAAACTTTAAAATTTAAGCTTCAGAATTATTTGTGCACGTATAATCCAAAGTAAATTTAAAAAAATTGAGAAAAAAAATTTCAATCAAGCAGCGCTCAATTCATGTATAGCATCCAAACTTTTAGAAAAAAAAACCTTTAAATCAAAAGAGAATTTGTGATATTTGCTTAATTTACCAAACAATGCTAATGAAACCGGGCAATTTGATCAGTATTTTCGAATATCCGGGCATTCGAGGCGGCATTGACAAGTATCGTAAATTTCATTGCATAACCGAGCAAGCCTTGATAATTCCAGACAATTTGGAAAACTTAGTCATAATTGAGTCGATTTTAAAAACAAATTTCACTTTTTGATTTATTTTTTTGATTTCTGAACTAGAACTAAGTTCAAGAAACAATATTGAAATTCGAAAACGGATCCAAAATTTAAACTTGAATTCAGGTATTCAGATTAAGGATTAATTTTCAAAATTCTGATTCTGTTTGGCTAGTAAAAGAGTTTTACAATCAAATTAAAAATATCAAGATGATTATTTCGAAGAGGAATTCAAATCAAAAGAGAAAGCAGATATAATATTTTAAATATAAATTCAATTTCAAAGTTAATTTTGTTAACCCAATCAGTTTGTATACGCAACTCAGCTGAGAATCACAAAGATTAAGAAAAATTTAATTTTATTTTGCAAGTGTTATTTTATAAAAAATACCTGATTTTTATTTTTAAAAAATCATCCACAGGATTTTATTAATAGAATTGAATTATAAAATATTGCTGATAATAAAAACATAAAACCTTCAGGTGAAAAAATAAACAGGGAATGTCATAATTAATCGATGTATTGCTGAACTTTATAAATATTTCATTTTTTTTTTTTTTAAAGTCAATTGCCAATCTAAAATCTTAAACTTGAATCAAGTTTGCAAAAATCATGTTTGAACCGCCATAGTTTAACTTTTTCTTTTTGAACCAGGTTCTTGAGCAAATCCGAAGCCTATAAGAACCGATGAAAATCGATACCCTTTCTAGCTTCTTATTGCTGTAGTATACAAATATAGCTTACCATTTTAAAGATTCTAGGACGTATTTTTTCAAGTAACTAATACTACGAAATACTTTCAAGGTAAAAGAATTTAATAATAATAATCAAATAAGTACCAAGATTATTTTTTCTATTTTTTTTTTAATTTATGCAAAAGTATCACAAAAATTTGGTCACCAAACCAGCCAGCCTGAGCCATGGTGTCGGGTATTTATGTGGTGAAAAAAATCAATTGAGCGTTACATTGGCGAAACTGCGGTGAATCCGTGCACTAATGATGGATTATCTATATACACAAACATACATATAATCTTGAAATTCTCGTTGTCAGAAAATGTAAAAGACAGCGGATTGCTATTTTTTCCAAAAAATATGATGATTATAAGAAAATGGGATCAAATTGTTTTCAACTGACGATTAATCTGAATCGTAATTCAGAATAGCACTTTAACACGTCCGTCACTCACAAGATAAGACCAATTACTGATTTGTTCCTACTTTGAAACTTCTATTTTAGTGTTGCCACGTATTTGTTATCATTATTATTATAACTTTAATTTTTGTTCTGTACATTCTTTATCTCATGTCCACACAAGAAGCTTCATTCTCCCCTATTCAAAAGAAGAACACAAGCTTATTTGTTTAATTTTTCCTAAAGCGCAGTTTTATTGAGTCCAACATTAAAGTTAATGTTGGATTCAATAAAAGAGTGTTTTAAGAAGAAAAAAAATCAAATTAGCGTTGTTTAGCTTAAGCTGACAAAACAAGCTGAAAATTAGCAAAAGTCAGGGCAAAAAAAACATTTTATTTAGAAATTTTTTCGTATTTTCAGAGATTTTTATAAAAATTAGATTTTTTTTGCTGCTCTCTGCAAAATTAATAACTTACCATTTGTTTGGCCTCTTCTGGCGACCTGAAAGACGAGAACGAAGAGTGAAAAAAAATCATTAGACCAATTTGCGAGCAAACCACTTGATTATGAAATTCATTTTTCAATTACACATTCATCTTGCGACACCAAACTCGTTCGGTCGGTGAGTGATTATAATCCACCGTCAAGGGAACCGCAACCGGGCGGGGTTAACCCAGTATACAGTATAGTGTGTTGATACTCGTCGGCAAGAGGACTTTTTTTTTCTCCTGATTCCCGACTATCGTTGCCGGTCTTTCCGTTTTTCCCCAGGTCGTTTGGCGGAGGTGGTCTTTAATATTTTCACTTCGTTGGCAGCCTACCAGCCATCCAGCCTCCCAAAACCCATGATGGCCCGGCCTTTTTCAACGACGATGGCGGCAAGGTTTAAGTGAAAAACAGGATATATTAAAAATGAAAAACGACAAAGAGATGGAAAATTTCTCTCATTAAACATCATTTCTGTCGTGGTTGGGAAAGGTTATTAAAAGGAAACTGTTTTTTTTTCCTACTTTGCTTGACTTCGTTCAGCTTTGCTTCTCTTAGCCCCGGTTGATTCGGTATTTAGCTGCCACGATGGCATCTCCGATGAACTTATGGGTTGAGCTGGGTCGGGTCTTTCTTTTTTTTTTTATTTCTGCCGGCACTATTTTCCTGCCTTCATACCGGGAAAAATAGTGCCAAAGTTGAGCTTTCGAGATGAATTACAGTTTTTTTTCCTTCCCATGTTTGCTTATTTCCAAACCCTCAAATAAAGGCTATATGGTGTTTTTTTTTTTAATTCAAAATAAACTGGCGAAGAAACTATAGTTCTTCAAAAATAATTTTAAACTAAACTTTTAACCAATTTGATACTAAACTAAACCGGAACAAAAAAATCAACCACTCTGAGGCAGTCATCAATCAAGGGAATTCCAAATTTAATTGGCTCTTCAACAAACCAGTAAGAGTTGTTGTTACTGAGAGTGTTGACTATTTGTGTATATTTTCAGTGAACCGCGCGTATTGTCCCGGAAAATCCACTTATCAAAGCGGGTCCAGGCAGCCCAGCGTTAGCTGACCGGTAACGGATTTTCCGCTGAAAAACGAGCCGTGGAAATGTCAAGTGGGCTTCAGCTTAAAATGGCACAGGAAGGGGAAGTTGTTTGAGTTCAAAGGACAACCGATTTTTGTTTCACATTTCCGCCTAAGCTGCAGTTACGAGCACTGTTGAATGAGAGTGATGTCTCAATTATCGTTTCCAATGGGGGTAGCTGGTAAGCTTTAACCATGTTTATTGGATAAAACTGGTGTATGTTTTGATAAGGTTTTATGAGCCAATGTCAATCAAAGTCAGAACTAAAGATCGCTTTTGGAGGCTCAGTTAATCAGTTATCAAGAATGAAGGTAACATTTGCTGGTTACGTAAATTAATTTACAAAACCAAGTCTGCACGAATATTGAATGAAAGAAGGGAGATGAGATGAAGATTGGACGGAATAAAATAAAAGTTGGAAAAAGGAGAAAAAAATGAGGCAACACTGATAGTGAAGCTAAGTTTTTAGTCTAATCTTGTGAGAGAAGGACGTGTTAATGCGAGAATCTGAGTTATGATTCAGATTAACCGTAAGTTCACGACAATGGCATAGTTGGTATGATGAGCGCAGATTTGTTTGAGTTGAAATGATGCCAATTCAGGTTAATAAGACGGACTAAAGAGGGCAGATTTAACAGACTGCTGCTTTGTTTGTTTTAAAATAATTCCAGTTCTTGTGAATAAGACGGTCTGGAGCAGCGCAGATTTGAAACGCTGTGGCTTTTGTTTTTAAATGATGCCAGTTCCGGTAAATAAGACGGACTGGAGAAGCGAAGATTGAAAAGGCTGTTGCTTTGTTTGTTTTGAAATGATGCCAGTTGCGGTAAATCAGACGGACTGTAGAAGCGATGATTGGAAAGGCTGTTGCTCTGTTTGTTTTGGAATGATGCCAATTCCGGTAGATAAGACGTATTGTACAAGCGTAGATTGGAAAGGCTGTTGCTTTGCTTGTTTTGGAATGATGCCAGTTCCGGTAAATAAGAAAGGCTGCTAATTTGTTTGTTTTAGAATGATGCCTGTTCCGGTGAAAAAGACGGATTGAAAAAGCGCAGATTTTGTTTGTTTTGAAATAATGCCAGTTCCGGTAAATCAGACGGACTGTAGAAGCGATGATTGGAAAGGCTGTTGCTCTGTTTGTTTTGGAATGATGCCAATTCCGGTAGATAAGACGTTTTGTACAAGCGTAGATTGGAAAGGCTGTTGCTTTGCTTGTTTTGGAATGATGCCAGTTCCGGTAAATCAGAAAGGCTGCTAATTGGCTTGTTTTAGAATGATGCCAGTTCCGGTGAAAAATACGGATTGAAAAAGTGCAGATTTTAAAGGCTGCTGCTTTGTTTGTTTTTAAATGATGCCAGATCCGGTAAATAAGACGGACTGGAGAAGCGAAGATTGGAAAGGCTGTTGCTCTGTTTGTTTTGGAATGATTCCAGTTCCGGTAAATAAGACAGACTTGTGGAGATTAGCCCGAACGACACCCACTTATCTGTACCGACGCTGCCGAAGAACTGGCTGCTGTTTCGATCGTATTCTTGCTGCCGACGGAAGAGAAAGAGAGAGAGAGAGCAAGTTCGGGTCGACTTGTGAAAGCTGTCGTCATCGAGGGAACCGTTTTACGGCAACTTGATAGCTGACGGTTCTGGTCAAGGGACAAGCCACTAGCAATCATCTGCTACACAAGACTGGAAAATTTTATGAAAGTTTAATGGCATTGCGGTGAACTTGATACTACGAAAATTCTTGATAGAAGAATTAAAGATTGAAATTAAATGACGGATAGACAAAGCAGATGCTTAATAGAAGAAAATTGAAAGATGTTGAAAATGAGCCAAGAGCATATTTTATGGAAAGCTTCAAAGGTGCGTTCTAGACCCTTTGTCCCACATCAATTGAATGGCTGAGAGAAGTAATAGCGAGAGGCGCAATTACGTTCACCCATACATCCAACCCGATGGATTGGTAAAGCACGTGCTTCCCAATCGGACGTGCTTCCGATTGGGAAGCACGTGCTTTACCAATCCATCGGGTTGGATGTATGGGTGAACGTAATTGCGCCTCTCGCTATTACTTCTCTCAGCCATTCAATTGATGTGGGACAAAGGGTCTAGAACGCACCTTTGAAGCTTTCCATAAAATATGCTCTTGGCTCATTTTCAACATCTTTCAATTTTCTTCTATTAAGCATCTGCTTTGTCTATCCGTCATTTAATTTCAATCTTTAATTCTTCTATCAAGAATTTTCGTAGTATCAAGTTCACCGCAATGCCATTAAACTTTCATAAAATAATAATCAACGGTGACTATTCGTTAAAAAGACTGGAAAAGTGAAAATTGGAAAGGCTGTTGCTTTGCTTGTTTTGGAACATTGTCAGCTTCTGTCAATAACACGGACTGTTGAAGCGTAGTTTGGACAGGCTGCTGCTTGGTTTGTTTTTTAATGATACCAGTTCCTGTAAAAAAGACGAACTGAAGAATCGCAGATTGAAAAGGCTGCTGCTTGTTTGTTTTGGAATGATGCGAGTTCCGGTGAATAAGGAGGACTGTAGAAGCTAGATTGGAAAGGCTGCTGCTTTGTTTGTTCTGGAATGACGCCAGTTCCGGTAAATAAGACAGACTGTAGAAGTGTAAATTGCAAAGGCTGTTGCTTTGTTTGTTTTGGAATGATGTCAGCTCCAGTAAATAAGACTTTATCAAAAATCGCAGATTGGAAAGGCTGTTGATCTGTTTGTTCTGGAATGACGTCAGTTCCTGTAAATTAGACGAACTAAAGAAGCAAAGATTGGAAAGGCTGTTGCTTTGTTTGTTTAGTAATAATAAGAGTTCCGGTAAATAAGGCGGACTGGAGTGTAGAGTTCCGAGTTAATCGTGTAGGGTGTATATTATTAAAGTTTGAACAATTTATTAAAAGTGTTTATTTGGAGCCACTGGTGGGTAATCTAGTTTAAGCGTATAGGAGAAAAAGCCAACGGTCGTCTGTTCCCGTTCGGGATCGAGTTGTAAAGACGTGGTTCGGAAGTGTCTACAAAATTGGCAACGAGAATTCAACGAAACGGATCCAAAAAGGTAAGAGAATCAAGTGAAAATTGACGAAAATCGGGATCACTAATCAAGTGAGTGCATTTCCTGTGATTAATCACACGAGATAGTTGTTTTCCGAATGGTGTATCGGAACAAATTTAAAGATGGCTGTTTGGGAGCCAATCGGTGATGAATTTTCTTTTATATTGAGTTTGTGTTCAAGATTTTTTTTTATTTCGACCAGAATTCAAGGAATTTTGGTAAGAGATCATTGTCAGTAAGCGACGATATTTCTAGCTCGACCAAAATCCAAGGGAATTGGTAAGAGTCGTTGACAGTAAGTGTTGTGGCCATGAAAAGCCATTGGTGGACTGTGGGTGCGGCGCTTGGCAAAACTACCACTGCTTGCCCTTTCCCCTTCTGGGATTGGGCTTTGACAACCCCTGGTGGTTGCCAAACAGTGGAGGCAGGTCCGCAGACTGTCTGCCTGGAGGCCAAGGCCGGGTCGATGTGAGCGCTTGGGAAACTACCACTGATGGTCCGCTCCCCTCGGGGGGATCTCGATCGCCTGGTTGACCGAGATCCAAACTCTTTCGGATGGGAGGGCTCTGAAAAGAGCCGATTGTGGCAGCTGGACCCGGAGGCAAGGCTTGGAGCGAAGCAGCGAAGAAGAACAAGACACCCTTTCGTTTATCCTTTTCACATTTTCTCTTTATGTACTTATTTCTACTATTTACAAATTATATACACTTCCGCCCTTCTTGACGGTTTGATTAGGACTGACTCCCGACGCATCAAAGAATGCGCCCTTAAATAGGCTGACGAGCAAGCACACAAGCACGTGCTCGCGCCAGATGGAACCGCCTAGAACTTTCCAGGCGCTAACATCTCGCTTTCAGTGAGAGCAACCGTTTTGCTCTCTCGGTGCGGTACTCTCGCGTCCATTCTCAGTCCGCTTGTCGGACTGAACAGTAAGGGACGATATTTTATTTTCGCCAAAATTCAAAAGATTTTGAAAAGCGATCGTTGGCGGTAAGGGACGATATTTTTAGTTCGATCAGAATTCAACGATTAAGTTAGGGGAGAACTGTACAAGACGCACCAGCGAGGTAAAATGGCCCATCCCATTCTTGCTCAAAAAATACACTCTCCTTTGGCTCCGAATGGTGTTTTTCTTCCTATTCATTGTAGCGAACGAGCTTTTCAATAATTTTTATGATGAAAAATTCACAAAAACGACTTTAATTCTTAGAAACAGAAGGATTAATAAATTCTGCCTAAAACTTGTTATTTTTTATGATTAACATATAAGGTTTTATAGTAAACCAGTCTGCGCTATCTGATCCAACTGCAGCTTTTCGTTATAACACTCGTATGCACTTTCGAATGACTATTAATAATTTATTATATTTCACTAACTTCCCACAAAGTTTAACTTAAATTAATCTTATCGAAATTGGGACGGAATGCCCGTAAAACCACGTGTTTTAGGCTCAAATTTTGTGTGCTGTTAACTTTTGAGAAAAACCAAATGTCAAAACAAAATGTCTTTCTTTTTACTTGCTGACTCCCAAATTACGATAATAATGCATAATTATAACAAGTTTCGTCCTTGTTTGAGTTAAAAAGGTGCACCATTGTTTAACTCGAAAAAATTATCTGCCGCCATGTTTGCCGCGATATTAGTCGAGAAATTGAATTTCGTTGCCTACCTGAAGGCGTTTTACCTATAAGGATATAAAAAAGTGAATTTTGAAAAGCAACATTTTTGTTAAATTAATCAATAATAAATGATTTTTTGCCAAAGTATGGTTAGTTTGCAAAAATACGATGAACATGTAATAAAAAATTTGATATTTCAATTACTATATTCCGTAAAATCATTGTTCCATTTCTCACCACCCATTCGGTATGGTGCGTTCTGTCCACTAGTTTTGGCGTTCTACCCCGCGGCTTGTTTTCTGGTTGTTTAAGATTTTCACAAAAAAATAACCAAAATCGTGGTTTTAATATATTATTTCTTTTTGATAAGATGTAAATGTGATCCCTGAACCGTCGTGAACTTTCAATTTGGTTCATAGATGATGGGTATCGCTGTAAATAGCGATTATGCTAAACTGGTGCGTCTTGTACAGTTTTCCCCTGCTTGGTAAGAGATCGTCTCCGGTAAAGGACGATATTTCTAATTCGACCAAAATCCAGGGGATTTTGGTGAGTTACCAGTATGGGACTTAAACTCGTGCCTCCAAAGTTCGAATTTCGCTGAACAAAGGTTCCAAAGGGAATTGGTACCGAATTTTCTCGAATGTGAGCATGAAAGTTACAAAATGTTCCTCAAATAGCCTTCTGTGAACTTCAAGTTCCATGAAGTTCCTCAAATAGCCTAGCCTAATAAATAAATCATTTTTTGGAGCTTGGAAATTGTTGAAACATATAATTTATTATGAAATTTCAACTCAGAACAACTTAAAGCTAATTCGCAAATGATTGTTTTTGAAAAGAGTAAATATTTTGACTTTATAAAATTTCGTCCAACTGTATTTACTTACCACGCATTTATCACACATAGTAAGTCAGTTGAAGCAATTCATTAATTAAATATCAAGATAAACTCAAGAATTTGTATAATTTTATGCTTAACAGTTATAAACATGGAATTCCATATAAACCGATATTATTTTAACCGATGATTGATTAATATGCCGTTTCGTAATGGTTCTTAGTAATAATCAACATGCGTCTTTGCTGCTGGCCGCTGGCTGCCCTTGCGGGTATTCTAGGAAGCTTATAACCACTTCGAATTATAGCTGCCGGTAAGGCAACATCTAGGCGTGGCGTCGTGGCAGCGGGTTTTGCTATCATCTCGGAGGATCGGGTTCAAATCTGGTTCAAGGACTAATTTTTTCCATTAGGTTGTTTGATTGCTTGAGTAAATGTATCATATAATTGCGTAGCAGAACTGGCGTGCGTGCCGGCATGTATCGAACAAAGTTTTAAACAAAGTAATCAAGTAAGATCAATTGAGGGAGGTGATGGGAGGAATAAAGATGGATGCCGAGAAACCGGCAGCACCACATAGGCTGGTGGTGGTGGAGAGGAGAATTATTTTTTTTTGTTTTTGCTGATTAAACGTTTACTTGTTGGCTGAATAGAAGGCCGTTCAAATCTGTAATGGAACTTCAAAGTTTCAATAAGAACTTAAATTTTGGGCTGAATAAAACGAACTTCAGCACATTGATTATGCTGATTAAGCTGTGTCCGACCTTTTTAACGAGAATTTTGGTTGCTTGGGAGATAATTGCCATTATTGCCATGATAGTTTTATTTTCGACCATTGTCTAGTTGATTCTAGTTATAGATCGGTCCCGGAAATGACACGATAATATTATATCGATCACCATCCAAGGAATTAGTGAGCGATTGGTATAAGTAGAACAGAATAAGTTCAAGACCAAGGCTTTGTGGTACTTGCGTCATAGAGAATGGACGGAAAGACTGGAAAGTAATTTTCTTTTCCTTCTGTTATTTTGAAGATAGAGGAACATCGTTCACTACCGATGTTTAAATGCGAGCGGATTGAAGACTCAAGACTGTCAAAGAAGTGGATCGAATGGAAAAGAGCACTTCAATTCTATTTTGTCTCAGCAGGAATAGAGGACCAGAAAACAATGCGAGCGAAAATGCTGCACTTCGGAGGGCCTCAGCATCAAAAAGTGTTCGGCAGCTTAGAGGGCACTAAAGAATTTTCAATGGGACTTCTTGATAAACCATGGTACGAAAAAGCCTTGGAGTGTTTGGGCGGATACTTCAATCTATACAGACAAGATGTTCTCGAAAGACACAAGCTTCGGAAGTTGAAACAGTTGCAGAACGAACGTTTCGCTCACTTTATACTACGAGTACGAGAATAATTAAGCCATTGTGGATTGTGACGTATATGCGAAATTACTGGGTACCTTGAAATTGTATGCAGGAAGAAATCTGCCAGTAAAGGACCTCATACATCGACCTCCGTCAAACGGATTCGAACGGTAGAAGACGTTTCTACCAAATGAAGTCAACGGTCCTCTAAGATCAAGGGCGTTAAGGAACGAATCCAGGTGAATCCAAAGACAGGACCTACACGCAGAAAAAGAAAGGGGGTTGGTTTCAACAAAACGTTTTGTTATTTTATTTTACATTTTCAATGCATATTTCTTGATAGCTTTCACTAAAAAATCGATCAGAAATAACAATAAAATATTGTAATTTTTACACACTCCTTTTTTATTACTTAAAAATTAAATTTGGTTTAGTTCGAAACCAAAAATCGGTTAATTTCAATGAACGTGTAGTGAGACTAAAAATGAAAAACAAAAGAAAAAAAAGAAAAATTTTCGAGGAAATATTAAAAAAATTTCTCATTGGAACAGCGAGCAGCAGCAGCCGAAACAATTTTTTGAAACCCCTGTGACTCCCGAGCACGATTCTCATTCGTCGGTGCGGCCGGAACCCTCCGAATTTGATCCACCATGCACTCATCTAACAGGTTTGTATCATAAATTAAAGATTAAGTGAGATACTACTTTGTTTTTAATTTTTAAGGAACAGTCGGATTAACATGCGGAGCTCCCTACCTTTTACATCGGTGCATTCTAAAAGAAAGGCGGACCATTACTTTCGTCCAGCAGCTACAACATAACGTGGGTTGGCTAGCGATTAGTGAGGATAAGTTGGCCATAACGTGCCAATACTCATCCTCACAAGAAGAATTTCCAATGTAAAAAAGGCATTTTAATGCGAATAAATTAAGCATAAATAAAATTCATTGAAACCGAATCAATAAATCCGAAAATCAACAACAATTTTGCTTTCGTTTGAATTGAAAAAAAGAAATGAATTCAAATCATACAAAATCGCTAATTTTTAATCTCCTATTCTTTTTAATAATAGCCTAAAACAATTTTGTGTGTTTTACCCAAAATTATTTTATTATTTTGACAAGTATGATGGATCATTTTCAAAAAGGGGGTATTTCGTTTTCAATCAAACGATAAGTTCAAATCAAATCGATACTTTTATTCAATGTGGCCAAAAATATATTTGTGCTTTTTCCCAACCAAAAATTTTATTATTTTCGTTCGAAATCTTATTGTTTCTAAAATAAATTTTTCTGCGTGTATGTTCCATCCAGTTCGCAGAATTTCTATTCCGTTAGAAGATGCAGTAAAAATGAAACTGGATGAGCTTCTCGCAAGAGACAAGAAAGAGCCGAAGAAAGGATCAACCATTGCACAGTGGTGCAGAACATCAATCTAGCTGTACGAAATTAATAGCGCCCAGGGATGAAGAGATAGACATTTGATGTCCTGAGCAACATTGTTCAGTTTTTTATGGAGCATATTCTCATATCAAAGTTTTTGCCGAGGGGTCCACCGCTAGCGAGATAAAAATGATAACTTTTTTGTTTTTTCAAATAAGGGCTCTGAAGTCTTGGACAAAGTTGTTTATCTGATCAAAATACATAATTTTGTTGAATATGTCAAAGTCCTATCACATCACCCTCAGGAGTTACATTAAAAATAAAAAATATCTCTTGAAACAACAGTTTTTTTTAACTTGACACGTTGGAGAATGGATAAAATGGTTTGCTGTCGTTGAAACAAAGTTGTAAAAAGCCACGATCTACAATTGTCCTTTACATTATGATGGGTTTAAAAGTGGCTGAAGCCCTAGAGAGAGCATTTAGTGTATTTTATTGGCAATTTTGGGGGGCTCGTCCATCGAAAAGTGCATATTTTCGCAACACCTCCTTTTTGTGATTATTTTCGATGATAAATCGAACAATTTCCATTTGAAATAAGCGGGGAAATCAGTGGAACTAGTAGAGATTTGAATGATTGAAAATGCTTTTTTTTCTTATTAAAGAAACATTTTTAGTACAAAAATCGTAACATAAACTATGCAACATCAAAACTAGTTTCCAAAGATTTTAAAATGTTTCAATCGAGTTTGAGGCAGTGTTACGTCTACGAGAGGAAACTTATGACTCAACGAAAAGACAAAAACGAATTGTTTGTTGGATTGGTAACTTGGATACAGTTACCGGTTGAAGCGGTTATATTGTAATGGTAAAACCGGTTCTATTATTCATTTATATGATACCAATACTAATTTTGTGCTCGACCAAATTTAACAGATCAGTTCCGTTAATTTTTTTGGAGTTTAAATGATTTGAAAAATCAGTTTAAGTGTCTTTTAATAAAACAAAATATGTAAAAGAAAACTGCTAACATTTTATTAATAAATTAAATGTTTTCAATGTTTTTTCTATAAGTAAAATTGGTAATTTTTATATAAAAAGTGTATTTTCAATCATTCAAATCTCTACTAGTTCCACCGATTTCCCCGCTAACTTCAAATGGAAATGGTTCTGTTTATCATCAAAAACAATCACAAAAAAGATGGTGTTGCGAAATTGTGCACTTTTTTATAGTCGAGCCCCCCAAAATTGCCAATAAAATACACTAAATGCTTCCTATAGGGCTTTTTTACTTTGACTGTAACTCCTGAGGGTGATGTGATAGGACTTTGACATATTCAACAAACTTAATGTATTTTGATCAGATAAACAACTTTGTCTAAGACATAAAAGCCCTTATTTGAAAAACAAAAAAGTTAGCAATTTTATCTCGCTAGCGGTGGACCCCTTGGCAAAAACTTTGATATTAAAATATGCTCCATAAGAAACTGAACAATGTTGCTCAAGACATCAAATGTCTATCTCTTCATCCTTGGGCGCTATTAATTTCGTACAGCTAGATTGATGTTCTGCACCACTGTGCATTGGTAGTTGCCACCAAAGCAAACCAGGACATTCTTCTTTGTGTTGACTTGCGACGCGTGAATCAAGTTGTGATTCGTGAGCATCACCCGATGTCAATCATCGAGGACGTCATCGCGAAGATTGGAAGAGGGAAAGTATGGAGCATTATCAAGGATGCCTTCTTTTTGCACGAACTTGAGGAGGAATCACCCGACATCGTCACATTCATTTCTCATCGTAGGCCTGTAGTTTCTAACGTATGCCGTTTGGCTTGGTGAATGCACCAGAGATATTCCAACGAAACATGGACGAATTACTGGCGGATTGCGAAGGAGAATAATATACCTCGACGATGTAGGTGTCGTAGGACACACCGTTGAGGAGCACGTTTAGAAAAGGTACCGTAAACTGGGGGAACTTTGATCTGCGGGGTAACTTTGATCAACATAAAATTTTTGCAGATAATCATCATTTACTAAGTATAAAGTTAAAGTATCTGAAAACTGTTTACTACGTTTGAAAGCCTGTAGATTGAGTTACAAATTAGCTTAATTTGGTTTTTATTAGAAGGTTTTTTGTATAACTTAAAACAGGGATGCATTTTCTCTATGGAGAATCTCCGCGGTGCGGGTTTTTCGATTCCCCACGGAGTTTCTCTGCATTTCACCACGGAGATGTTTAACTAACACCACCGGAGAGATTATATTGAATTCAACACCAACGAGCGTGAGAGTGAGAGCTCTTATGTTCACCACATACACCACCGAGAAAACCGATCGATCCAGTTATTGAACACGTAAACATTGCAGGTGATTGTCTACATTTAGGGGTATTTCGAGTGATAGTATACTTGAAGGGGCAGCTCCAATAGGACTAGCAATGAACAAACAGTTTGTTTATCTGAAGAAGAAATGTTTTACCAATCCAAATCTATTGCTTTCAAATCTTATTAAAGATTTCTATAAATAAAAATGTTTATTTTGTTAAAACTTTTTTTTTTATTATTACAATTTTCTGAAAAGTTCGGGTCGAGTGAACTTATTGCATTATTCCCGGTAACTTTTTTCAATTTTTGTCCCGGATAAATTCGGGCAATCTGGAACATTTCTTATTGATTGAATTGTTCAATTTTATGTGACATGAATCAATTAAAAAAAATGCAAAGAATATGGAAAAAAATTGGGTTTTAACTTCGATTTTTGTTGATCCATGTTGAAAATGCGTATTTGTATTATTGAAGTGTAATATTGTTAATTAAATATATTTACATTACATTTTTCCACTTTGATGACAATTGTCTCCAGTTGCAACGATGGATTTTTTTTTAAATAGATTTCGTTTTCATCAGATTACTAAATTTTTTAAGCTTATTATACCGGGCGTTCGTAAATTGCTATCTACTCGTAGAAATAAAATGATGTTTTTGGTCGGAGTGATTTTTTGAATGTAAATCAAATGCTTTGGATGGTTTTTTGACATCTACCAAAATAAATCGATCAACAGATGCATCACTCAAAACGATTAATTTACGAACGCCCCGTAAGAATGGCTAAGGAATGGATACTGTCTTATGGCACATTGCTTTCAACTTCCTGCCTTCCTTACGTTCGGCAAAGCCAAGTCACAAAAAAACGCAGGTGATTCTCGCCGGTGAGGAAATTTGCCACTCTACGGAGCTCTACGGTGCAAACATTTATGCTCCAATGTGAGGATCTGGTGGCGGTGTGAGTTTAAGTTAGTGTATATGACACTCGAGTGCTTCGATAGCAGATAGAGAGTGGTGAAAAACTAACAATCTCTCCGGAGAGTTAATGGCAATAATACTGCGGTGTTGAAATTCTCCGGCTCCGTAAAAACACCACGGAGGAAAGCATCCCTGACTTAAAATATAGTTTTAAAATCCTAAAATATCTGGTTTTTTGAAGGCTCACAAACAAACGTCTCTCCTGATCAAATTTAAGCATGTAGGAGCAAATGGGCTGTTTAATATGAAAGTTCAACTCTTTTCTTGGTTTAGGTTAAGTTTAAGAGTTATTTTTATGGTCATTTGATGATAATTTTTTGATATTAAAAAAAATGGTCATTTTCCATAAAAAAGCCTGTATAGAAAAAATGGCTACAAACCCAATCAAATTGTTGAATTTGAAGAAAAAAATAACATGGGAACAGTACGAGGACTTAGGGAATTGCATGAAGGTAAAATTTTATTTGTTTTTGAGACCAAAAAAAAATTGTGAAATGTTTATAATTTTTGCCCCTAAATGTATGCAGCAACATTGTCCATCTTTCGAGTATATTTGTTTTTGAAAGAAAACGTTGAAAAATTCAATTGAGTCCAAACAAATAATTACTGTTATCAATGTTTTGAGCATTCTGTGCTGAAAGGCATCAAAACAATAAATTTGAAGATGTTGAGATACGTAAAAACCATAGTGATCAAAGTTACCCCGAAACTTGAAATCTGGTTTTGGAACAAACATTTAATTATAACCACCAATGTCGTTTGAATTTACTGCAATCAATGATCATGTTTAATACTCCTCACCTCAGTAAGGGTTTTAAAGCTTTTAGGTATTACGGAAAAGCAACCCCTTCCAAAATATTCAAAAATGAATGAAAAAAGTGATCAAAGTCCCCCAGTTTACGGTACTCTTAAATGTTTTGCACGCAATAAGAAACGATTATGTCATTCCGAAAATGTCAAATAATGACGGCGATTTTCTTAGTTTCCTTGGCTTAGTGAACTACATGCCCAAATTCGTACCAAATTTAACCACTATCGATGAACCACTTCGAAAGCTGCTACAGAAAGAAACAAGATTCGTGTGGGTCGAGAGCAGGATTTGACATTCCAAGAAATAAAAGCGAGAATATCGAACGCGGGATGTCTGGGTTTTTATAACATTGCAAAACAAACCAGTGTAGTTGCAGACGCAAACCCATATGCTTTAGGAGGTGGGTTAATGCACCAACCAGGTGTGACCAATGCAGATCAAGAATCCAGGGTAATTTGTTTTGCCTCCAAATCATTAACTGATACTGAAAAACGGTATTGCCAAACTGAATGAGAGGCTTTGGCACGGGTTAGGGTAGTCGAACGTTTTCAAATCTACTTGATTGGCAGAGAGTTCGACCTCATTACGGAGTAATAAGCTTTAACATTTTTATTTAATCTTTCATCACGACAGCTTTTTATGTCTTTTACATCAAATTTGTATCTATGATTGGATACATACATTTGAAATCTAATGGCCTACAACAAGGTGAGAACAAATTAAAGGGCATCTATATATTTCGTATCGCTTTCAGGAGGGGAGGAGTGGGGTATGATGAACACTGCGTGATTATTTCAATCATTCATAAAATTTCATTCAGCGGATTCATTCAATTGTTTTAAATATAAAAAAATAGAAAACTGTGTCTTTAAGTATGCAACGACTGAAGCGTAGAAGACAAACTTTTAGATTTCTCTTTGTCTTACACTTCAAAACTGTGAAATGTGAACTTTGGATCTTTATCTTTAGATATGGAGCATTTATCTTAAGATTCAGTTTAATTATTGCCAAGGATTAGGGCACTCTGAATCAAGTCTCATTTAATTATACCAAACATTTTTTCGTCTCACCAAAATGCTACTAGTACATCTACGGGTTCTAACGTTCATACTTTTGGAGCATATAAATTTGAAATAACACACTGTCTTAAATCCAAAGGAGGGAAAGTTAAAAGTCATTTTTCCAAAAAGATATGATAAAAAAAATGGAATCAAGTGTGTACCCCCATTTTTCCCTACAGATTTTCCAATATATAATAACTTTCGGTTAAACGTGTGATTATCAGGTATTTGTGAAAAAAAATGCATGAAAAAATCACTTTTAACCGAAAGTTTGCGTTGCAAACTAGCAGCTTAGCTTCAAAGCAATTTTCACCCACAAAACAAGCAGGGCGACAAATTGCTTCCTAGTAGAGTGCCTGACCCGGGTGTCGTCGCGCCAAATTGCTTCAAAAGTTGGTTTTTTTTTTCGTTTCGTCAACTGAGTTTAGATTTCTGAAGCGGATACCGAGGAAACAAGTGTGACTTCCCGGAACAGGTAGCATTTTTTTTTGTTCGCTCCAAGAGCGCCCGTCTCGCCACACGACAAATTGTGTAGAACTAAAGAAAACTCTGTGGACTTTCACGACGAGCTTCTCCTATGCTTCGCTCTAAACTTCCTCCATCTTCTATGGAAGTTTCTTCCCCGCTGAGAGGGAAAACCATGATCTGATTGTAGAGAAGTGTTGGGTGTTTGAAAAACTGCTGCTGCTACTTGGGAAGAGATAAAATAAGTGTGACACTTTTTTTTTGCCTTTCCATCCCCCGATGTAGGCACGCCTTTTCACCCCCCGACAAGATAAAAAGTGTTGTACGTAAGTTGAAGAGAAAACTCTCAGGTCAGTTCAGTTTGGTTCACTGGGTGATGCTAATGGGCTGCCAACATTTAGGGGCAGCGTTCGAAAAAAGAAAACATGTTCACACAGCACGCGTTTTGAATCGTTGGGTGAAATTTTAAGATTTTTGGTAGGGTTAAGGACTGCTCCTCGCAGTGTGGATATTTTATGGCGACTCAAATTGACCAAAATTGACAAAAATGACAAAAATGACAAAAATGACAAAAATGACAAAAATGACAAAAATGACAAAAATGACAAAAATGACAAAAATGACAAAAATGACAAAAATGACAAAAATGACAAAAATGACAAAAATGACAAAAATGACAAAAATGACAAAAATGACAAAAATGACAAAAATGACAAAAATGACAAAAATGACAAAAATGACAAAAATGACAAAAATGACAAAAATGACAAAAATGACAAAATGAGAATAATGACAAAAATGAGAAAAATTACAAAAATGACAAAAATGACAAAAATGACAGAAATGACAAAAATTACAAAAATTAAAAATTACAAAAATGACCAAAATGACAAAAATGACACAAATGACAACAATTATTTAAAATGCAATCGCCTTTTAAAATTCAAAATTTTTAAATCGGTGCAATCAATTCATCACATTTGAATTTTTTCAATCAAATTTTTGAATATTTTTTTGTTAACTGCAAAGCCTTGTTTCTCTGGTTCGACCCAACTTCCATGAGGCAGTAAAATTAAACGAATTTGAATTATGTATAACTATAACGCTAACCTTTTGGCCTTTATCTGCTGTTGGTGAAAATCTCAGCTCTCAACCAATCCCCTTTGGAAGTGAGAGGGAAGTGAGGTTGAACTTAACCATTCGTTTATAATCCACACACTACGGTAACGACATGCTTTTTGGGTGGGTCATTTTGAATGCATTATTCATCAACAGTCGCCGTCCTGGTCGGTCCAGCTTCTTATTTCGTCTGATGTCCCATTTTGAAATTTCCGCTTTTAGACTGAGAAAAATTTGTGGGTGTTCTGGTTGGATATTTATGATTTGTCAACTGTTTTGGAAAAGGTCAGATGAAACTTTGCTGGAAACTTCGGTGGTTATTTTTCATTTTTTTTTTCTCAGGTAAAACCTTCTAGAATTGATCTCAACCGAACAAGGCGTCCAGAAATGTAATTTTTTTTTCACAAATCTGAACCTTATGACTTCGAAGCTACATTTTTAAGGTTAAAATTTCACTACCAGTTTTTTCCAGAAACTCAAAGCCCAAATGCTGCGAATATCGATTAGACGTTTTTTTCTCTAGTCTGTTGATATAGTTAGTCGGTCATATTTTTCTGCAAACAACAGCAGGTAAATACTGCCCAAGTACTGCCGAAACTATTCCTATCTTCGATGATAAAAACCATTCAACGTACTACAAAAAACATATTTTTATCGCATCCTCCAAACAACGATACTCCTGACGATGGCAATGGCGAATATGATGATGATGATGGCGACGATGCACAGCGAAAAACGGCTAAAAACTTTTTTTAGCTTCCCCCCATCTAATCTCGTTTAGGATTTGCCAAATTTTTGCATGTTTCTTTTTTGGCCCGGATCCTGAAAATCTATCTAACCCTTTTTTTCGTCCTACTCGATGGAATAGTTGCATCACATCGTATGGTAGGTATCTATTGGGGATAAATTTCTGGGGGAAAATGTTTTGGCTGTAAAAATTTAATAAATTTTTCACCTTTCTCGTTGGGGTCGTTTTATTTGGGTTAGGATGGTTTTTTTTCGCTGCCTGACAAAATCAAGAGAAGGATATGGAAGGTTTGGGCTTTGAGGTTGTACAATTTTTTTTCTCTAATGATCGGTAGTGGTTTGAAAATTGATATTTTAGAAGCACAGAATTGGAGCGAGAAGGTCTTTTCGAAAGCAATTTTATGAAATCAATTTAGCGAATGGTGTTTCAGATCCATTCAAAAAGGCGGTAGCGTGTATCGAAAATGATCTGGATGCCGAGACTTTAAATCATGGAAAAAAATATTATTTGGCTATTTTACGAGATACAGAAAATTAAAAAACAAAACATTTAATTTTTTTGTCATTTTTGTAATTTTTGTAATTTTTGTCATTTTTGTCATTTTTGTCATTTTTGTAATTTTTGTCATTTTTGTCATTTTTGTCATTTTTGTCATTTTTGTCATTTTTGTCATTTTTGTCATTTTTGTCATTTTTGTCATTTTTGTCATTTTTGTCATTTTTGTCATTTTTGTCATTTTTGTCATTTTTGTCATTTTTGTCATTTTTGTCATTTTTGTCATTTTTGTCATTTTTGTAATTTTTGTAATTTTTGTCATTTTTGTCATTTTTGTCATTTTTGTCATTTTTGTCATTTTTGTCATTTTTGTCATTTTTGTCATTTTTGTCATTTTTGTCATTTTTGTCATTTTTGTCATTTTTGTCATTTTTGTCATTTTTGTCATTTTTGTCATTTTTGTCATTTTTGTCATTTTTGTCATTTTTGTCATTTTTGTCATTTTTGTCATTTTTGTCATTTTTGTCATTTTTGTCATTTTTGTCATTTTTGTCATTTTTGTCATTTTTGTCATTTTTGTCATTTTTGTCATTTTTGTCATTTTTGTCATTTCTGTCATTTATGTCATTTTTGTCATTTTTGTCATTTTTGTCATTTTTGTCATTTTTGTCATTTTTGTCATTTTTGTCATTTTTGTCATTTTTGTCATTTTTGTCATTTTTGTCATTTTTGTCATTTTTGTCATTTTTGTCATTTTTGTCATTTTTGTCATTTTTGTCATTTTTGTCATTTTTGTCATTTTTGTCATTTTTGTCATTTTTGTCATTTTTGTCATTTTTGTCATTTTTGTCATTTTTGTTATTTTTTGTCATTTTTGTCATTTTTGTCATTTTTGTCATTTTTGTCATTTTTGTCATTTTTTGTCATTTTTGTCATTTTTGTCATTTTTGTCATTTTTGTCATTTTTGTCATTTTTGTCATTTTTGTCATTTTTGTCATTTTTGTCATTTTTGTCATTTTTGTCATTTTTGTCATTTTTGTCATTTTTGTCATTTTTGTCATTTTTGTCATTTTTGTCATTTTTGTCATTTTTGTCATTTTTGTCATTTTTGTCATTATTGTCATTTTTGTCATTTTTGTCATTTTTGTCATTTTTGTCATTTTTGTCATTTTTGTCATTTTTGTCATTTTTGTCATTTTAGTCATTTTTGTCATTTTTGTCATTTTAGTCATTTTTGTCATTTTTGTCATTTTTGTCATTTTTGTCATTTTTGTCATTTTTGTCATTTTTGTCATTTTTGTCATTTTTGTCATTTTTGTCATTTTTGTCATTTTTGTCATTTTTGTCATTTTTGTCATTTTTGTCATTTTTGTCATTTTTGTCATTTTTGTCATTTTTGTCATTTTTGTCATTTTTGTCATTTTTGTCATTTTTGTCATTTTTGTCATTTTTGTCATTTTTGTCATTTTTGTCATTTTTGTCATTTTTGTCATTTTTGTCATTTTTGTCATTTTTGTCATTTTTGTCATTTTTGTCATTTTTGTCATTTTTGTCATTTTTGTCATTTTTGTCATTTTTGTCATTTTTGTCATTTTTGTCATTTTTGTCATTTTTGTCATTTTTGTCATTTTTGTCATTTTTGTCATTTTTGTCATTTTTGTCATTTTTGTCATTTTTGTCATTTTTGTCATTTTTGTCATTTTTGTCATTTTTGTCATTTTTGTCATTTTTGTCATTTTTGTCATTTTTGTCATTTTTGTCATTTTTGTCATTTTTGTCATTTTTGTCATTTTTGTCATTTTTGTCATTTTTGTCATTTTTGTCATTTTTGTCATTTTTGTCATTTTTGTCATTTTTGTCATTTTTGTCATTTTTGTCATTTTTGTCATTTTTGTCATTTTTGTCATTTTTGTCATTTTTGTCATTTTTGTCATTTTTGTCATTTTTGTCATTTTTGTCATTTTTGTCATTTTTGTCATTTTTGTCATTTTTGTCATTTTTGTCATTTTTGTCATTTTTGTCATTTTTGTCATTTTTGTCATTTTTGTCATTTTTGTCATTTTTGTCATTTTTGTCATTTTTGTCATTTTTGTCATTTTTGTCATTTTTGTCATTTTTGTCATTTTTGTCATTTTTGTCATTTTTGTCATTTTTGTCATTTTTGTCATTTTTGTCATTTTTGTCATTTTTGTCATTTTTGTCATTTTTGTCATTTTTGTCATTTTTGTCATTTTTGTCATTTTTGTCATTTTTGTCATTTTTGTCATTTTTGTCATTTTTGTCATTTTTGTCATTTTTGTCATTTTTGTCATTTTTGTCATTTTTGTCATTTTTGTCATTTTTGTCATTTTTGTCATTTTTGTCATTTTTGTCATTTTTGTCATTTTTGTCATTTTTGTCATTTTTGTCATTTTTGTCGTTTTTGTCATTTTTGTCATTTTTGTCATTTTTGTCATTTTTGTCATTTTTGTCATTTTTGTCATTTTTGTCATTTTTGTCATTTTTGTCATTTTTGTCATTTTTGTCATTTTTGTCATTTTTGTCATTTTTGTCATTTTTGTCATTTTTGTCATTTTTGTCATTTTTGTCATTTTTGTCATTTTTGTCATTTTTGTCATTTTTGTCATTTTCGTCATTTTTGTCATTTTTGTCATTTTTGTCATTTTTGTCATTTTTGTCATTTTTGTCATTTTTGTCATTTTTGTCATTTTTGTCATTTGTACCATTTTTGATATCACTACCAAGTATTTTCCTCCTTTTTTAGATTTTTTGTCGTTTTTTTCTTTTAACATTTAGTTTTTTGACGAACCAAATTTTGCTTTTAATTTCAGTGTTTGAACTTTTTGTTACATTTAAGTTTTAACCATATATCATGGTTGATCAATCAATATTTTATTTTGCTTTATCTGGCAAATATTCCTAAAAAAAAGAAAATATTTCTTTTAATTTTTATTAATTGAGTTTCTGATTTTTGGGTTTGGGAATTCCCAGACTTTTTTTATGTTTTCCTGGAATTCGAAATTACCCGAAAGTTTTGATTCCCTGGTATTCCTGTGTAGGATACTCTTGTCATCGCTGATAAATGAATATCTAGCAGAAATCTGAATATGAATTTGATTATCTTATAACAAATTTATCAAAATTTACTTAATTCGGGGTTGTTTTTTTTTACAATTATCGACTTTTTATGTAACATTTAACCCAAAACTAGAAGTGGTAAACTAAATCAGTAAAAAAATCGAGTTCATTAAGCTAACTTCTTAAAAATAATAAGTATTTTAGCCCTATCGTAGCTGATTTTTTAATGAGCTCACAGTGAATCAATTGCCCTCTTAAAAAATTAAAATTCGTCTCGTTGGCTGATTGGTTGAAGTGGTAAGACGGCAATCGCTAGCCCTTTGATGGCATGAGTTCGATTCCCATGGGTGTTAAATGTTGATCTTAATTTCTTCACTTTTATTCAGTCTTTAAAAGCTTAAATTGACTAAGACGGTGAATGTCTTTGATCATTTTCAAAATATGGATAGTATATTTTATATCCTAATGAAAGAAGACATTTTGTACTAGAAAAACAATTTTAGATCAATAAAAAACATAACAAATTCGGCGTCAGAAGACCTCTCCTAAAATGAGGCACCCAAAAATTCAACCCGACAGCAACAAAAAACCAACGACGAAAAAAGAAATCGCCCCACCGAATCACCCGGAAAGAGTGATAATGGGATGTTTTTCATGCAAAATTAAAAGTTTCCTGATATGAAATCTGTTCAAGAAGGATCGTTATTTGAATTGAATTAAATTCCTTTGCCCCTGCCAACACAAAAATCCGGACGCGCTGCAGCAACTCATCTCCAGAGATGGGTGAGAGATAGGGAAAAAATGGAAGGGGAAGCAGCAACAGTCCTGAATTCGGCGGGGAAGAGGATCGGGCACAGGAAGCGAAAGGAGCCATTAGGAAATCTAAATTGACCCGCTTCACACAGGGCCTTTCCAATTCGCGGCGTGTCGTTGGAGGAGAGAGGGTGAGGACTCGCGAAAAAGTTGCTGAAGCGCGAAAAAAGCCCACCCTGGCCGTGTTTTTTTTTCTTCTTTCTGCTCTGCCTGGAATCGAAGAGGCCCCATCAAGAAGGAGCTAAGATAGGGCGGTGGGTTGAGTGCGAAGAGAAAATCGGTAGGTGGCTGGCAATAATGAAAGCGACAAAGCCGACGGGCTTGAACCAAGCTGAGACTTTTCAACACTCCCTCATACAGAGAAGCCGCCATGCCAGTCAGCTAACTCATAAGCCATCGAGCGAGAGTGCCAGAGCAGGGAACTTGAAAATGCACTGAACGAAAGGCGAAAAAGAAACTTGCCCCGGGTAATAAAATAAAAGAGGCATTTTCCAAATCATAAATTATGAAAATATCATGACATTTTCATTTCACCCATAAAAACTCGAGAGCTGGATGGCTGCTTTCTGGAAGGTACCCCGCAAAAGCTATAACCTAAGAGAGTAGAATGGCAATGGATGGATGCCTTAAAGTGAGCCAAGAGCCAACGAAGGCATTCTCGGTGGTGGGGAAATCTGGACCAAGTTTTGTTGCATGGCTAAATTGTCAAGTGAAAATAGTTTGGTAGCGAAAATACCAAAAGCCATCGGAAAAGACTTTTCGACGGTAGCTAGAAGAGGATGATATGGGCAAACCACTGGATTCCCAAGAAGCTTTCACCGTTTTGACGTACTTTGTGCCACCATAGAATAATCTTAAGGCGTGAGAACGTTGACATAAAATGTTTCTCTTGAACAATAAAAATAATTTCAGTTCTTTTTATTTATATTTTTTATTTAGACAAGACATAACCCATCGCACTCACTTGTCCTCCAATATTTGAACATAAATGAAATAACTAACATAAAAATTTATATTTGAATTTGGCTTTTTTCGTTCTTGGATGTGAATCAAACATTTTTTTTTAAATACCCGACGTTTCGACTAGTTTTGTTGGTCTTTTTATAGGGAACAAGATGTTTTATTGTAGAAATTATGTTATGAGCGTTGTTAAAGATTTGTAGTGTTGTTAACAAAATGTAGTGTGTGACTCACTTTGCAGTCTGTTGTTGCTTCAGGGAGTGGATAAAATGATGTTGAAAGGCATGCAAAAGAAATTCGCCTTGTCTCCCGGAAGGACTTCCGCCTCTCCGGGGCCCAGGTATTAACATTCTACTACTGGAGACATGTGGGTTCAAGTCCTACCGGGAGACAAGGCGATTTTTTTTCGCATGTTTTTCAATATCAATTTTCATCTAATCTTTTCCCTGAAATTACAACTTACACAGTAAGATTCACTTCTCTACAAAAAAAAAATGTAAGTTCTTTGGAACCGTTTTATCTTAGCGAAAAGTTAAAAATTTGGCTAATTTATTTTGTACGCGAAATTTCAAAAAACTTCAATTCGTCAGCATTAAAACCAAGGCCATGCAAACGGTGGGGGGAGGGGGCTGGGGGTTAGGATTCCCCCTTGATGGAAATTTTTACCAAGTAACATTTTCAGTTCAAGAAATTAATTTACCTTAGTAACAAGGCATTACCTGATCCCAAAAGGTATTTAAAAATAAGTGATAATAACCATGTCAGATAATTGACTCGCCTCCAGCGGAATTTGGCGCCTTATCACTCTAGCCAAAGGTTGCCAGATTGCTCGGTTTTTCCAGGTTATCCCGGATATTTAACACAAAATTTGACAAAAATTCGGCCCGGTCCGGTTGCCCAGATTCTATTGAAAAAAAAGCCTGGATTTTGCTCGGATTTATTAACTTTTTTTGTCAAAAAAAAAAACAAAAAAAAAACAAATTGTTTTTTTTTTTTTTTTTTTTTTTTATTTGATGTCTTTGACTATGTTGTCATACAGACCATGAGTATCTTAAATTAGGTTATATAGTTGGCTTAAAATTAGGTTACATCACGAATCAAACATTTAAATTTTGCTTTGGATACATTGAAGTCGAACAAATAAGAAACATCATTAAACACTTGGCAGCATCGTTGGAGTGGATGATTTTGGCCGAATACTGTCCTGCTTCTTGGTAGCCAGAAAAGAGTCTGGTAACGAAGTTGTCGAGTTGGAGCGTGTAGGTTCAAAGAGTAAAGCAGTTGCGGACAATCAATAGCATTCGTAATGATGTCATAGACAAACATTCGTTGTAGATAAATTCTCCTTCGGCTCAGCGACGTCAACGATAATAGACCACATCTATCGGAGTACGGTGGCAATCGAACGGGATCTCGCCAAGGCAGATGACGCAATGCGAAACGAAGAAATCTTTTCTGGACCCTCTCAATTCTGTCTATGTGAACGGAATGATAAGGTGTCCAAACTGGTGCGGCGTATTCCAAGACACTGCGTACGAGCGAGCAGAACACAGTCTTTAGAGCATAAGGGTCTTTAAAACTCGAAGTATTTCTGCGCAGGAAACCGAACAAAGCGAAAGCCTTTGCTGTAGTTGTTGCCATCCCAAGTAACAATTTTAGCTTTATTATGGTCAGCAAAATTTCGTTTGGACTATAGCATTAATCTTCATAAAAAGCTAAAGCGCATTCTATAACATCACCTGGACTCTAATAAAGCCAAAATTAGGCTATTTGGCCCTACCCTAGAAACGTCATCATGACATATCTTTGTTGGTCATCAATTCTGGTCACCAAAGCTTTTAAAAAGCTATTATAAAACATGTTAGGAATTCTTGTTTTTTTCGATTCTGTGAGTTCTCGGAGTTTTATTTTTTTTTCCAGCAACCATAATGGTTGATGAATGATGATTGCATTATTGAGATATTTATGATCTGGTAAAATTAATAGCCAAAATACCAATGTTTTAACCATATTATGAGCCTCTTTTGTACTGCCAGTCAAGATTTTGGGTAAAATGTGTATGAAATAGTATCTTAAAATAAATGCGCCTCGTCAAATCTGATGGTCAATCATGATGGAATTAATGGAAAATGGGCTGGAAAAAATATTTTCCAATGCTTGCATTGTGAATCCATCAACATGGCGTCATTTTGTGCCCTTCGATTTTGCAACCAACATGGCGTGAGTCAATTCATAGTTTTATTATGGTTTAATGATGACCCCAAAAAAAGCTACGATTTGACGTTTCTCTCGCAAGCCAATCAATTACACGCTTAGGATGAGTTCCTAATTTCTGAGTTGTTAATCCTTAGTACAGTAAATGAGGACATACATTTTAAATAAAAACGGATTGGTTGTTAATCACCCGTGGAATAAATCATGAGTTGAAGTCAAATTTTGTTGTTTGACGCCATCTTGAAATCCAAGATGGCGGCTTTCGCTAATCGTTCAAATGTTGTAAATGACTTAAAATCGCATGAAATCCCATCAATATTGGTATTGGGTGAAAGGGCTAAACGATTAGAAGTCGAATTTCGCTATCAGACGCCATCTTGAAATCCAATATGGCGGCATCCGCTGAACTTTTAATGCTGTTAATGACCAAAAGTCGCATTAAACAACCACTATATGGGTATTGGTTGAAAGGGCTAAACTAGAAGAAGCCGATTTTTTTCTTTTCGACGCCATCTTGAAATCCAAGATGGCGTCTTCCGCTGAACTTTGAAATGCTGATAGTCACTGAGAATCGCATGGAAGGCCCACAATATTGGTATTTGGTAAAAGGGCTAAACTACAAGAAGTCGAATTTCGCTATCGGACGTCAACTTGAAATCCAAGATGGCAGCTTCCACTGAACTTTAAAATGCTGTTAATCACTGAAAATCACATGAAACTTCCACAAAATGGGTATAAGTTGAAAAGGATCAACGAGTAGAATACAAATTTCGCAATTAGGCGTCATCTTGAAATCCAAGATTGCGGCTTCCACTGAACTATAAAATGATTGAAATCATTGAAAGTCACTAGAAATTCCCACAATATGGTCATTGGGTAAAATGGCTGAATCAGTTTAAGTGGAATTTCTCTATCAGATCCTCTTGAAATCCAAGATGGCGACTTTCGCTGAACCTTAAAATGCTGTAAATAACTAAAAAACCGCATGAAACACCCACAATATGGGTAATGGCTAAAAGGGCTAACCTAGAAGAAGTCAAATTTTGCTATCAGGTGCATCTCGAAATCCAAGATGGCGGCTTTCACTGAACTTTAAAATGCTGTTAAACACTGAAAATCGCATGAAACTCCCACAATATAGGCATTGTGTGAAAGGACCAAACGAGTAGAAGTCGAAGTTTTCTATCAAACGACATCTTGAAATCCAAGACGGCGGCTTCCACTGAGCTTTAAAATTCTGCAAATGACAAAAAACCGCACGAAAGCTTTACAATATTGGTATTCGTTGAAAGGGATAAACTAGAAGAACCAGACCCTGATTGTTTTTGGCAACCCGCTCGAACATTTTGTGTAGTTCAAATCGAACGATTCTTTCCTCAACTTTGTTTTTTCTTTGTACTACATTTTTTATCATGTTTTTGATGCATTTAGCACTTTTCTTGTTTTGTCGATAGTTTTTGTTTTTTGCCATTTGCTATTTATGTCATTGTATTATGTCTATCATGCTAATATGTCTAAATTGTATTGGTCCTATTAAAGCGAAAACTATAAGGTTATGTTGTTTCTGTTATTTGTTTGATTTAGGGACATGTGCCAAAATCGGATGTTTTCAAAATCGAATGTTGCCAAAAACGCTCGGGGTTTGTATTGTGGTTGCTTTGTGCGATTTTGGATCACTAACAGCATTTCAGAGTAAAGCGGAAAGAGAAAATCGACTACTCCTCGTTTAGCCCTTTTACCCAATACCAATATTGTTGAGGTTTCATACGATTATAAGTCATATACAACATTTTAAAGTTCAGTGGAAACCACCATCTTGAATTCGGATGGCGTCAAATAACGAACTTTGACTTTTACTGGTTCATTTCTTTCAACTTATACCCATATTGTAAGGGTTTGAGGCGATTTTCAGTCATTTACAGTATTTTCAAGTTGAGTGGTAGCCGCCATCTTGGAACTTAAGATGGCGACGGACAACGAAATTCGACTTCTACTCGTTTATTACTTTCACCTAATAACAATTTTAATAAGGTTTCATGATATTTTCAGTTATTTACAACTTTGAAAATAAAAGCGGAAGCCGCCATCTTGTACTAATGATGGCGTCAAGCAACAAATTTTGTTCCTCCTATTTGAACTCTTTCACTCAATACTCATATTGTAGAGTTATTCATTCCACTTCCGGTAATTCGAAGTTTTCATAGATTTTTATAATTTTTTATTATTTCAACTCAAAATCAACACACAGAACTTATCAAAAATGTGTAAAAATGGGAATTCTAATTCAAATATGTGCTATCTAATCTGAGCGTGTCCTGATTTGACATCTTGATCGAGAACTGTCACTAAGTTTTATGGCGGTTTAATAATCAGGCACTGAGTGCTATTATAGAACATGCAAAAGAAAGCTTGGAGCAAACTTCTAAGTTTGTGTTTTATTATAGTTTAAACAAAGCATTCCTAACTCTTTCAAAATAACTAAAACAGTATGTTTAATGGAAGATTTATGAGCGTTTTCAAAACTATCTAAATACAGATGGTCGATTCAAGAATATAAGCATTTTGCATGACCATAATAAAACCATCATAAAACGAGCTGCACAAAAAAGCCATGATAAAACCATAATAAAACATCGAAATGCTAGTTAGCTTGATCTGTGTTACTTGGGATATGCTGAGCGAAAGAGAGTTTTTGATCGAATGTTACTCCAAGATCTTTTATTGTGTTGTATTTTTTCACTTATGCGTCCAAAACAAAGTTTTCTGAGCAAGTTCTATAAAAATAAAGTTCTATAAATATAAAGTTCATTGAAAGTCTTTTATAAGATTTGAATCTTCCTGATGAAAAAATATTTTTTTCAGGTTTTTTTTCTTGATTAGTGTTGAAAAATTCCTGGATTTCAAACAAATTTGGCCGGATATTGCCCGGATTTTTTGTCGACATTTTGAAATCAAATGCCCGGATTTTGCCAGATTTGTCCGGCCCGGGTACGTGCTAAAAATATTCTGACTACCTTACTCTAGCCCTAAAATACATTAATTGAAACTAATTTTCATTGGAAAAATTCTACATCCAATTCAATTAACCTCCTGTAGTGATGCTTAATTCTTCACACTCCAAACCCCTTCTCGTCTTTAGAAAAAGATTTTATTAGAAGTGTAACTTAATAAGTTCAGAATTAAAATCATTCAATTTTTTTAAATTTATCTTTGAACACGAATTTATGACAGGATTTTAATACGCACTAAAGTTAACATAACAAGCCAAACAAAAATCTAAAACTTGGTATCCATTACTATATATCTTATCACTTTGACTGAATAAAAAAGTTTTTTTTATTACCAATTGTAGGCTGATATGAATAAAAAAATTTTAAGAAACCAATTTCAGCTTCAATTAAATGTTGTGACTCTTGTTCTTCTCAATACTCAACTTCACGTCCAAAAGGGTTTTTGATAAATTACACAATACCACCGAATTCTCATTTTCCAAGTCGCAGATTTTAAGAGCTTCCCCGGACCAATTATTAACTTTCTTCAAGACTGCAAATTATTTCGATTTCTGTGAAAAAAAGGTTATAGAAGTTATCTTTTTGTTTACTTTTCCTTCTTTCTATAATATGCGAGAGTTAAACGAATTTAAAAAATTAACTAATATGAATTTAAAAAAAAACAACTCAAAGTAACTTAGACAGCCGTTAGGAAAGCACACGGCGAAACAATTTTAAGTGCATCTAGTGTAGATAAAAGTGACGGAAAATTGTGTAAAACTTTCATTCTAACAATTTTTTTGTATTATATTCTATTTTTTTTTTTATTTTATGAAATACAGTTTTTTCTGAAGATGGCCGAAACAAAACAGTAAGCCGAAACGTAAAGAAATTGTTTGGATTTGACTTGATTTTCACCGAATGATATCAACCAAAATCGATAATACTAATTTAAATGATAAATTTTCAAAGCAAACGTCAAATAAATTTGCAGGGTTCTAACAATTCTTTTAATGAAATAAAACCTTTTTTAGTTATGTCAGGAGAACTTGTTATAATATATTTACATTTTTCAAAAAACTGTTTCTGTTGTATCTAAGGCCAAATTTTTACCTATTTTTCTTTGATTGAATGAAGTATAACAAAAAGAAATCTAAATAAGTTTTTCTCTATCATGTAGTCTTGTAAGATCTTCAGATATCAATAAATGATTTCCATCAAATCTGATTATTTTTTTAAAATATAAACTCCATATCACCAAAATTAGAAGTGATAGAAAAAAGGTGACAAAAATTTAGAGTTCTAAATCTTTTAATCAATTATTAAAATATAGACACTAAAAATGTTGCTCTCTTAAATTATCAACTAAATTCTTCAAAAAAAATCAAAATTGTAAAATTTTTTGTATTGAAATATTCTATGGAAAATGTAAAGAAAATGTTTTTTGCGTTTTTACATTTTGATTCAATTTTCAAATAAATTAATCGATGATTATAGTTGAGTTTTTTTTTATTTCTATTAAAAAAATATAGTAAATTAATCAAATTTGATTTTTTTTAATTTTTCAACGAGTTAATCTCTATTTTTCAATTCTGTTTTTTGTTATTCTATAATATAATTTTCTTGCAAGCCAATATATCAAAATTTCTAACGAGAAAACATTCAAAGCTGGAAACTTGAAACTATGAGACAAGCGCTTGATAATTTTGAGCGTTTGTCCTATTTTTTCTATTTTTAATCAACTTTTTTCAACGATCATGGTTTTTCAATTAATGTTTTAACTTTTAAAATTCGAATATCGATTCGAAGAACCAATTTAAAAGCAAAATTTTAATGCGCATTTCAATTTTAATTTGTGTATGCTTTGTACATTCAATATTTACATACAAAACATATAAGAATTGTTCATTTTCATCATTATTGTTAACAGTTTCTTCATTCAATGCTCTGAAGTTCCAATTTATTTTTCCAATCATAAATTTACAATTCAAATTGTGATAACAGATTTTTTTTCAAATTCAAGATGATACGCGGAGTTTTTCTATCAGCTTCTGGACTTTTTCGAAATTCATATTCGTTATCTGATGTATCGAGAATATTGGTCTCAAATTAATCAACTTGAATGCTTAAAATTTATTTTTAAATAAATAACTGGATCTGAATCTGGAACATCATTTAGTTTTTTTTTCTTTGGCTTATCGGGAAAACCATTTATTTGAAATTTTGATTCTGAGTTATTTTGAATAGTATCAGAGAAATTTACCTTAGTTTCGGGTCTGTGTGATGGTAATTAGAAAAAAATAAGGTTTCAAAAAACAATCTACTTATTTGTTGTGGATTTTTGGTATTGTTATTATTTCTAGCTAAATTTGAATTTTGACCCTAGGCCCGCTGCCACGAGAGCGACGACAAACTACAAGTCATATTTTTCTGAATCGGGTAACTTGCGAATAGGTTTGGAGGAATAGTAAAAAAGTATTAGTAGTCTCACTTCTATTTTACCTTAAGTTGACAAAGATTTAATTTCAATGGAATCGAATGCAATTCAAATTTTAAAATTTGATCCAACCGACCCAGAGATGATCGGGTTTGAATTTGAAGGTTCGGTTTTAGAAAAAAAATGCTCAACGTTATGTTTGCTCAATGTTATCAGTTTGTCAAATAAATATAAAGAAGGTTTTGCTTACGATCTCTTGAATAAGATCGAAAACATTCCGATATGTGGTAAGATGGCTGAGATATGGCCGATCATTTAAAATGTTCATGTTTTTGAGGGGATGATTCCAAATTTTTGACCGACAGTGTAGCTGACAGATATCCCGGATATTGAAAATAAAATTTAAAAAAGGTTTCGTTGAAATAAAGTCCAAGGTTTTTGGCTTTATATTAAAAAACTTAAAGATAAACTTAAATAATTAAAACGAAACCTTTTTTTCTGTAAATTTCATGAAAATGAACATGAACGATTTTTGAAAGCCTATAAAACGACTCAAATTCTGCTGAATTGTTTCAACGACAAAATAATGTTTCAAATGTTTTATTTCTTGATTTTTTATTGAATAATTCTTGGGGTTTGCCCAAATCTGCCCAGAGGTTCAAAATGTAGAAATCAAATACCCGTATTTTGCCAAATTTTTAAATTGAATATTATGAATTAGGCCGGCCTTGATACGGGCGAGAAAAATTCTGACAAGCTTAGCCATGAAAGGATGTGATTTGTTCAATTTGTGAAATTCACGCTATAAAATCATGTCTTCTAAATGTTTATTCAGTAGGTATTCAATTTCCTAAAATCTGATTAGGAGGATCATCTACAGATGATAGAAATTCTTGTTAGCGCACATACATTTTTTGAGGTTAATTTTGAGCTGGAATGAAAATCGATAAATATACCATTCGATAGATCTTTCCAATTGACACTTATTTTGACCATCAGTTGACTTAACACAATTCCATAGCTGAGTAATCCAAAAATACACATTTCCGGGGTGGATTTTTCTATAAGCACACATTATGTTTAACTATCGAAATTCATTTCTAAAAAAAAACAAACTGAAAAGTATAAAATACTTTGTTTGACATAAGGTCAAGTTGATTATCTGAGGCTTTGGAGGAATTTTGTTCAACCCAACTTAATAAAGTTTTAAGTCATCTAATGATTAAATTAGTGTTATTTTGCAATATCTATTCAAAAGTATTCTTCTTTTTGTAGTATTTCATTCCAGCCCATAAAAACCCTCAATAATAGGTGTGCGCTTTTAGGAATTTCTACCACTGTATATTTCAAAATCAATTTTGTCTGTCTTTCTGTTCCCTAGAGACTCGAAAACTACCGAACCGATTTGCGTGAAACTTGATAAGTGGAGATATTGGAGGCCGGGGAGGCTTTCTATTATGGTTTGAGACCCCTGCAATGGAAATTTTCACACAACTCGAGACCCAATCAAGCAGATGGAACCAAATTTGATATGGAAGAGTATTTAAACTCGAGAAATATTTCTATGACTATTTGAGACCCCTCTCGCCTTACATTGGGAGGGTGAAAATAAGCAAGTAACAATTTCATGCATTTTTTTCAGCGTTACTCGAACACTTATCAAGTAAATGGAACCATATTTGACAAGGAGAGATATTTGGGTACGTAAAATGTTTTTAGATGATTTGACGCTCCTCACTCCATCCAATGGAGAGATACAAAATGCGAATGGGGACTTCCATATAATGTTTAGCAAAACTCGAGAACTAATAAATAAAATAGAATCGAATTTGGCAGCTGACGATATTTGGGTATCTACAATGTTTCTATAATTATTTGGTACAATCATTCCAGTGACGAAATAGGAAGGGAGGAGGGGTCTCTCATATATTTTTTGAACAACTTAGTTCGAACAACTTAGTTTTGAACAACTTGAGAACTTATCAAACAAATTGAACCAAATTCTGAATGGAATTTAGACCATTCCCATTTTCCGATTATTTTGTTTCGCGGGACTTGATCACTAGTCAAATAAAACCAAATAAGAAATAGAATGGTATTTGAGTACAAAAAGTGATTCTATGATTTTTGGGCACCTCCTCCTCTCCTTCTTTTAGTCGGAACACACAAAGCGGAGAGAAGGGCTCCCATACAATTTTTGCAAAACTCGAGAGCTCATCAAGAAAATGGTCGCAAATTTGGCATGGGAATGTATTCGGGAATGTACGAGAGAAAAAGGAACATAATGATAGGGGCTCAACAAAAAATTTTGTTATATCTTGTGAACTCGTAAGGCAAATGAAATTAAATTTGGTATTATTTTAGGCCTTAAAGTTGGGAGGTTTCATTGAAAAATATTCGTTGAGAAGTTAAAAAACTAATCATACAAATCATGTAGCTGAAAAACTAATAGAGAAGATGAAAGCAAATTTGTCATGAAAGTTTTTCTGGATACGAGAAATGAATATGAATATTATGAATATTCGAGATCGCTTTCTTCTACCAGGAGATGAACAGGAAGGGGCTCCTATATGAGGTTTATGAAACAACATGAGAATTTATCAAGCAAATGGTATCATATTTTTCATATTATATTTCAAACTGAATGCGGCTTGGAAATTAAAATTTTGAGTAAAACCAATAACTAATGACTGATGAATAGAAAAACCTATATGAATAATTTTATTTTTAAACGAACTACAACTTTCACGCAGTTTTTGATCTGCCAAGCAAATTCCAGTCTCTCTTTTTTAATCAAAAGGTGTGCAGTTCCTCTTCAATAAAACACAAATGTGTCATGCATATAAGTCAAATCTAATGTGTGCTGTAAAATTTGCTCTCATGGAAGAATAAATGGGTAAAGCTAATTTGAAAACTCTTATTCTAAATAAGGCTGTATTAGTTATTCGTTCAAATTTTTTTCAATATTTTCCTGTTTATTTTTTTTTAAATAGAAATTGATTATTCTGACAAAATTAAATTTAAAATTACTACAAAAATTCAAATCACTAATTTTAATGAAATTTTTTGCTGATTGCGATCTTATTAAAAGTTAAAAGAAAATGTTAAGAATTAAAAACTCTGTTGTTGTATGAGCCTACTTGGTTGAATGATTCAACTGAATCAAAGCAATCGAAAGATTCCTTTTACCGTGGTTGAATTAAAAGGAATCTTTCGATTGCTTTGATTCAATTAAAAACTGTCATTTTGATAATGGGGTGTGTTTTTTTGATCACTAGTTCAATTTCCCAGTAAGAGATGGCAGTGATCAAAATGGTTCCTTTGGACAAAAATTTGTATAGAAAAATTGAGAGTTACCTTTTTTAAATTTTTTTGACATAACTGGCACACTTTTTGTAAAGTTCTAAAGGTTCTCTCACGTTTTCCGGATCGTTTGCGCCCGGTGCTGATGTCGAACGAGGTGGTGAAAACTGTTAAAATCGTGAAAAACTGTCGGTGAGAGAGTAATTTTTTTTGTTTTGATTTTCTATTCTAGAAGCAGCAGGGCTGCCATTTGGGATAAATTTTTGTGCTTCGTAAAATTTTCTCATTTAAACACAATTACGTAATAATAAAAATGCAAATCTAAGAATAACTTTTGTTCTTGTTAATTATTATCATTATTATTATTATCATTATTATTATTATTATTATTATTATTAAAATTATTATTATCATCATTATACTATTTTTAGCCAATCGTAAAGGCAAATCCGTGGTAGTACTTTTGCAGGGCGTTCGTAAATAGAGTATTTTCGATAGAAAGGATTTGGAAGTTATAGAGCTTGTGTGAATTACAAACAATTTTATTTGCTGCAGTTTGATACGCAACATTTTTGAAAGAGAACGCTTTGACGGTCAGTAAATAATTTTTGTTGCATTTACGAATTGAAATTTATAAACTGAAAATTATGAACTCTTCAGGTTATCTTTGAATTCATTTAAATAACAGATGATAGGTACCTTCAAATCTCTTTGTATTTAATGTATTTAATAAAACATTGCTTCAAGATAAATATGTTTTTGGGAAAAGATTTTTGAAATCAAAACTTAAGTACGACCTTATTCCTTAAATAAAAGATAACTTAGTAATATTTATGTCGTAAAGTTGTATTTCCATTAAACTTCAACGATTTCTAATAAATGTTTTTCCTAAAGAGCTATACACCACGGCGATCTATATAAGTCGCAGAAATAAGTCGCAGGTATCATTTTGTTTGAGATACTTGAGACATGTCTCAATGGCCCTCGAACAAAATAAGAGAGTTGGGATTAGTTGCAGCAATCAGTATTGATCAACTGACAGGTTTACATAATAAATTTACAAAATGATATTTTTTCAAATTCTTAAAAGGTCCAAATAGGATTATTTGGCATCCCAGTTTGCTACCAACTCGTTTTGTTTTGGTTTTAATTTCCGTTTCATACACGCTTTGAAAAGTTTGCGTAAAAAAACAAACATTTTAACTACCACACACTAAAATGGCACTATACACGCTATAAACTCGGTTCTCAAAATAAAGTTTGACCGTTGATCAAAACATAGTTCGATTCAATAAACTTAAAGTCGAGTACTCTATTTCTTAAAACCTAAAATGAATCCCATTTTATGGTTTCCCTTTCTTCGAGGAAACAAAACATAGTTCGACCCAATGAACAGGAAATTGAACTCTGTGTTAAACTGAAAGACTCAAGGCTGAATGGAACAATTATTTCAAAGATGAATTCCTTTGAATTCAGTCACAGTAGGCACATTATAACTACTGTAGCTGAATTCATCGACTTTTTTTGAAATCAAATCACTTTGAGTATTGATTGCGAACCAAAACAGCACTTTGAATTTTATTGATTACTTTTTCAAAAAACTGTCAAATTAAACGCGCGCCCCTCTAATTGAACGAAACTTAATAGGTCATGTATCAATTTTAAGACATTGAAAAATTATGCTTTTATACAATGTCAGTTTTTTAGTTCCATAACCCTTAAGCTTAAAATAAGATGAAATACCAGCATTTTTTTTTAAAGTGTTTGTTGATAAAGTATTTATTTTTTTCAAGAAAATCATGATTCACTCAAAATATATTTTTCCTTATAAAACATTCATAAGTACAGCTTTGGAGAAATTTCATAAACGAAACAATTTGCCACTTAAAAATTGTCGAATAGTTTTGTACATCCAAAAGATTTTTTCACGGATTTTATTTATGATCCAAAACTTACTAGTTTTAGATGACAGTGTGAAAAATTATAAGCAAAACAAAAATAAACAAAACGAAAATTCCTCGAAAACGATTCCACAAGCTTGGCCAAAAAGTTCAAATATTTTATTTTCCTGGGCTGGTTGAGCTGCAGCTGTTGAAGCATTTTACAGTGATATTTGGGACTGATCGCTCTAATTTAATGAAGTTTGTTCACCGCTGTCCGTTACCCGACCTTGCGAGTTACTGGCGATTGGGAACAGAATGCAGAATAACCAGGTAAATTTGAATACTACATTTAACTAACAGAGTCTCAATTAGAACATATATTTCAGATGTTCCAGGCTGGTGCTACGTGTACGTTAAGATGCGACTTAAGACGATAAGCTGGAACCGTTCAATATTGGCTCTGCAAATTGGTCGAAATTGAAAAATACTACATCCCAAAAGAAAATCAATTAAAACAAACTACAAGCGCATTAGGAAAGAACGGTGAAAGTGCGTTACGGTGTGACGGGAACGTAGGATGGTAGCGGGAAGCGAAAGAACAGCGTTCGAAACAGAAGTGTTTCTATACGTTCCGAAACTAGAGGCAATAGTAAGTAATGAGTTTAGGAAAGAATCACGATTGGGATCTGCTGATAATTGAAGTTTAGTATGGAATATTTTTTTTGGAAAAAAGAGTAATGAATTTTAAAATGTGTTTCGTTTATTATCTGGGAATGAAACAAATGGAATAAAATACATTCTAGTGCATTAATCAAAATTGCAAAAGTTTGTTTTTGTCTTTTACTGTTTTATATCGGCCCATCAGTTAAATATTCCAATACTTAAGATACAGCGAACAATTGAGCGGCTGGGGGAACCGTAATAGTCTGATGGTTCAAGGATTAGTCCACCCTTGGTATCACCTTTTTTCAGTTTGCAACGAGTTTTTAGTATATACACAAAGAATTCAATTTAAATTCTTAGCATTAATGACTCCTGGTGAAAACATTTGAAGCTGAGTTGTATACAGGAAATCCTCTTAACGGGATCACCTCTGGCTTTAAGGCTTATTTTTTTTGTATCCGGTTAAAAAGATTTTCTTTCGAGTAGAAGTAGAAATGCTTCACCAGTATACATATTCAATGTTAGGTGGATCAGTTCAGACGAAATATGATGAAACAACGAATTGAAAACAAATGAAAATTTCCTTCTTTTTTATTTTTTTTAATAATTTCCATGTTTCTATTTATTTTCGTAAGAAAAGAAAATGCCGGGAAAATTTTGATTTCGAAATGAAATTTCAGCTTTTTTCTTCCTCTAACTGAATTTTAAGTTCAATTTATTGACCTTGCAGTTACACAGAAAAGCAGATAGTTTATTTAATTATGATTCTACACAAATACTTTTGAGCGTACAACAATTGTATGCATCAAAATAAAAAGTCAAAATCAAAACAAAATGGGGAAAGTTTTCTCTCTTTAAACAGATCCCCTCTCTCCACTGAGAGGGAACTTAAAATTCATAAGTGGCGGTTCCAAGCGGTCGTTATTTGCAGGTGCTCGCCGACACGGGCCATTGCCGATGTATTTTTAAACACTCACATAAATACCTTCAAGAATCTAAACTTAACGTCACACCGCTGTCAACAGTCGAAAAGTCTGAAGTGACTTTAACTTCGTTTCGAGACAATTTTCCCGGAATTAACGTGTGATATGCAACAATCATCATTTGAAGCCATTTCTGGAGGCCTCCCAACAAGGTTGGGCCGGAAGGTGAAAAAGAAAGAAAGTTAGAAAAGAAGGTGGGGGCAACAGAGAGTTAAAAAGTACAAGGCTTTCAACAGCCTCCTCAATCTGCTCTAGACACAACACGTGTCTGTGTACGTGTGTGTGTGTGTCTGTTTGTGTGTATGTGATCCAGTGAGTGTGGAAAATTTGACACAAGTGTGTGGGAACAGAGTGCTTTTTTCCGGGCATAAACATTTGCGGCTATTGGTTTGTCTTTTACGGGACTTCTAAGGGAAAAGGTGGGTGGGTGGCTGGAAAAACTTTAAGGCGCGCTAAAGTGTAAGATGATGTACTTTTTGCTTCGACTTTGTTTCCCAAATCTGCTTTTTTCACTTTTATTTTTCTTTGGTCTCAGAGATTTTTCCTTCTGGGCTAAAAGTCCGGAAGGGAGTTTGGGGGGAGAAATGCCGTTGCTTTGCCATGTACCGTATAGCGAGAGGTTTTCTTCACTCACGAAATCGAACCCAGGGAAAAGAAGGTCCGGAATGAAGCGTAAGAAGACGTCGAAGGAGCAGTTGTCGGTTCTGAAGTTTTGTCGAGTGGTGCCTGGAAGTGTTTGTGTGTTCACCGGAGACGGAAGACTCCCGGTATGGAACAGGTCCAGGAAGAGAACGACGAATGAATGGAGAAAAAAAAATGGCAAGTTAGATTGAGCGAAACTAAACCACAAAAGGTCGGTCCCCGGAATTGGAACGTATCGTCTTGTCGTATGTGTACAGTTATGTACCACACTTTTGAAAGGTGAGTATTTTTTGTTGTTGTCTTGATATAATGTTGTCTTGATATAATAATAGAACTGTCGGGGGCAGAGCTTCTTAAATGTGGGAGTAATTGGAGGACAAATAAAATGGGAATTTTTCCATAATCTTATCCTAAATAATCAATTTTTACCTTTCTGTAACTTTAAGTGCAAAAATGACCTTCTAGTTTATCACAACTCTTATGCAGTTTAATATTCTGATTTAAGTTTATAGAAGACATGTCAAGAGTAAAGAGTCTAGAAGAGTGAAGTGTCAAACGACTAGAGTCAAGAATCTAAAATCAAGAGTCCATAGTCAAGAGCTAAGAGAGTCATTAAAATCAAGAGAGAAATAGGAAAGTCATGGAAAACAAGAAAATCGAGAGAGTGGAAAGTCAAGAAAATCAAGTAAACCATGAAAATGTAGGTAAAATCGAGACAGTTAAGTGAGTCAAGAGTGTCAAAAAAGTTCAAAAAGAGTCAATAGAATCTAGAAGATCAGGAGTCAAGAGAGTCAAGAAGGTAAAAAGAGTCATGAAGAAGAGAATCATCAGTCAAGAGATTTAAATTTAAGAAAATCGAGAGGTCAAAAAGTCAATTGAGCCAAGAAAATCAAGATTTTAGAGAATTGAGACATTCACGAGGATCAGAAGGGTCAAGGACAAATCAATAAAAATCAAAAGAATAAAAAATCAGGATTTATTTTTATCTGTTTTAATTCGTTGATTGTTTTCATTACGATTTTTGTTGAAACTCATCATTCGGATCGTCTAGAAAAGGGTTAACGACGCGAATCAGGACGATCCATCAGCAGAAGATTTCTGCTATATCGCACGGAACCAAAAACACGATTTGTTTTAGTTCTCCACATGCTTTGTGTCCAATTTGCAATCGAGAACAATGGATCAATGATTGCTGATGACAGGTGATGATGAGAAACGCGGTACAATAAATGTTTACATCATCACACGGTTAAGCGAGACGACTCAAACTGAGTTCGTGGTAGCTCTATAGTGTTGCCAGATAATCTGAGTGGACAACTCAGAACATTTACACAGAAATGAGTAGTTTCTCATTTCCTCATAAAGAAATGAGCACTTTCACGGATAGGAAATATGATAAGTGGAGAGTGCGACGATAGCAATCGCTAATGAATTGTGTAGTTATGTAATGACTATACTGACGAAACATGAATAAAGATCAGGGGCCGTTCACATACCACATGGACAACTTAGGGGGAGGGGGGGTGTATGGAAATGTCCACGCTTGTCCATGGAGAGGGGGTAGGAGTTTGGGTCTTGTCCACGTGGACATACTTACTGTTTGAATCATAGAATTATAAAGCTTTCCAGTTTAAGTTTAAACAATTAAAAGCCACTTGAAAGCAAGTAATAAATTTGATTATTAAGAAATTTAAAAATTTTAAAAATTATTTTATATCAGGTAAAGCTTTTTTTTGATCTGCCATTCCAATAACAAATAGCTAAAAAGTAGTGGTTTCTAACTGTCAAATGAGTTTTTGAAAAAAAAAACAAATTCGAATCTGTCAACGTCGACATCCGGGGAGGGGGGTAGGGGTTTGCTAAATGTCCACGCTTATCCACGTAGGGAGAAGGGGGTGTCGAAAATCTCATTTTTCTGTCCACGTGGTATCTGAACGACCCTTAACTCTATTCCAACATTGAAACCTGCGTTTTTAGCACAATTTTTTCTTTTTCCATTGGATTTTTTGAAGATTTTAATTTTTGTGACACATTTTTTTGGAGAATTTTTTTTTTTTATAATAAGAAGACATTTTCGTGATTATTTACAAGGGATAGATAAAACTCTTTAATTTTAAGTCACATCATGTGTGTAAATGCCTTTGAACTATGAAAGACTATGATTTTTTTTAAACAGATTTTAAAAATGAATTCATAAATTCTTTTTAAGTCTTAAATATTAAATTTCTTTTCAACAATTACCAAAATACAGGAAATTTGCATTTTTATGCTCATGTACCTATTAATAATTTTTTTTTCATTTGTCCTGAATTAAAATCTTATGTTAAATTTCTTACATGACCCAAATTTTGGTGAAGTGTCAATTTGCAACCAAAAAAATACTTTTATTTAGCAAGATTGATTTTTGGTCAAGTTTGTTAAAATAGTACCTTTAAAAACATCATACTATTTGAAGAAACTCAAATTCCACAAATTTAAGAAAAATTTCATAAAATTTGGATTTCTGCAAACAATTCGAAAATTTTGTTGAAGCTGAACTTTTACTTAAAAAAAGGATCAGTTTAAGTTTTCGTTGAAAATTGCTTAAAAATTCCTTTAAAATTTTAACATTCTACCAAATGAAAATTTAAAAAAAATATTTCTGTTACTTTTTAAACTGATTCATATCTTCTACAAAGTTTAGTTAAGTTAAGTTGTGTAAAGATGGGTTATTCGATAATAAAACATTTCAGATAATAGTCTTAAAAACATCCTCCAGTGATGCCAGAAGTAATTTCCAATTTCCACATGGGAATTTCGAAAATTTGAAGAAGTAAAGATTGTTGAAGCCTTGTATCTGTAATTTTAAAATATCAACAAGGATACCAAATTTGCTTAAAACTACGGAAATAAAATGATCTTATGTTATTTGATTTCTTGAAAACATTTAAAATTTCTCGAAGAAAAGAGCGGCAAGCGGAAAACTGTCAATAAACGTCGTATTCTGCTGTCGGAAAATTATATTTCATATTCTGCATTTTAAATGATGATTTTCAAACATCAGGGTTTTTCAACGTTTTTGCAACATTTAGCAGTATAAAACTAGGGTAAGGTTGCCATAAACTTTTCGGAACGTACCCGGGCTGGACATGTCCGGACTCTTTTATTCAAATACCCGTTAAAATGCAGGCATGTGATTTCAAAATTGTCGACCAAAAATGCGTCAATAGTCAAAAGAGTCGAAAGAGTCTCGAAAGAGTCTAAAGAGTCTGAAAAATAAACTCAAAAGAGTCTAAAAAAGGTCTCAAAAAATATTCTAAAAGTCTCAAAAAGTCTCAGAAGAGTCTCAAAAGTGTCTCAAAATAGTTCCAAAAGGGTTTCAAAAGAGTTTCAAAAAGTTTCAAAAGGGTTTCAAAAGATATTCAAAAGAGTCTCAAAAAAGTCTCAAAAGAGTCTCAAAAGAGTGTCAAAGAGTCTCCAAAAAGTCCCAGAAGAATATCAAAAGATTCTCAAAGAGTCTCAAAAGAGTCACAGAAGAGTCTCAACAGAGCATCTAAAGAGTCTCAAAAGAGCTCCTAAACAGTCTCAAAAGAGTCTCAACAGATTCTCAAAAGAGAAATCAAAAGAGTCTGAAAAAAGTCTCAAAAGAGTCAAAACAGTCTGAATAAGGAAACTCAAAAGAGTCTCAAAAGAGTCTCGAAGAGCCTCAAAAGAGTCTCAAAAGAGTTTCAGAAGAGTCTCTAAAGAGTCTCAAAAATATCTCAAAAGAGTCTGAAAAGAGTCTAAAAAGAGTCTCAAAAAAGTCCCAAAAGAGTCTAAAAAAAAGATTAAGAAAGTCTCAAAGAGTCTCAAAAGTGTCTCAAAAGAGTCTCAAAAAATCTCAAATGAGTCTCAAAAAGTTTCAAAACAGTCTCAAAAGAGTCTTAAAAGAATTTCAGAAGAGTTAAAAAAGAATCTCAAAAGAATCTCAAAAGAGTCTCAAAAGAGTTTCAAGAGAGTTCCAATAGAATCTCAAAAATGTATCAAAGAGTCTGAAAAGAGTCTCAAAAAAAGTCTCAAAAGAGTCTCAAAAGAGTCTCAAAAAGTCTCAAAAGAATCTCAAAAGCGTTCCAAAGGAGTCACAAAAGAGTCTCAAAAAAGTCCCGAAAGAGTCTGAAAAGAGAATTAAAAGAGTCTCAAAACAGTGTTAAGAGAGTGTCAAAAGAGTCCGAAAAGAGTCTCAAATAAGTCTCAAAGAGTCTCAAAAGAGTCTTAAAAAGTCTCGAATTAGTTTCAAAGAGTTTCAAAAAAGCCTCAAAAGAGTCTCAAAAGAGGCTCAAAAGAGTCTCAAAAGAGTCTCAAAAGATTCTCAAAAGAGTCTCAAAAGAGTCTCAAAAGAGTCTCAAAAAATTCTCAAAAGAGTCTCAAAAGAGTCTCAAAAGAGTCTCGAAAGAGTCTCAAAAAATTCTCAAAAGAGTGCAAAGAAAGTCTCAAAACAGTTTCAAAAGAGTCTTAAAAGTGGCTCAAAAGATTCTCAAAAGAGTCTCAAAAGAGTCTCAAAAGAGTCTCAAAACAGTCTCGAAAGAATCTCAAAAAATTCTCAAAAGAGTGCAAAGAGAGTCTCAAAAGAGTTTCAAAAGAGTCTCAAATAGTCTCAAAAGAGTTACAAATAGTCTCAAATAAGATTCAAATGATTCCTAAAAAGTCTCAAACGAGTCTCAAAAGATTCTCAAAAGATTCTCAAAAGATTCTCAAAAGAGTCTCAAAAGAGTCTCAAAAGGGTCTCAAAAAATTCTCAAAAGAGTCTCAAAAGAGTCTCAAAAGTGTCTCAAAAGATTTTCAAAAGATTCTCAAAAGAGTCTCAAAAGAGTCTAAAAAGAGTCTCAAAAAGTCTCAAAAATAATTTCAAAATGGTTTCAAAAGAGTCTCAAAACAGTCTCAAAAGAGTCTCAAAACAGTCTCAAAAGAGTCTTAAAATAGTTTTAAAGAGTCTCAGAAAAGTTACAAAAGAGTCTCAAAAGAATCTCAAAAAAATCTCTAAAGAATCTACAAAGAATCTTAAAAGAATCTCAAAAGAGTTTCAAAAGATTCTCAAAAGACTCTCCAAAGAGTTTCAAGAGAGTTCAAAGAGAGTCTCAAAAGAGTCTCAAAAATTCTCAAAAGAGTCTCAGAAGAGCCTCGAAAGAGTCCCAAAAGATTCTCAAAAGAGTCAAAAGAGTCAAAAGAATAAAAAAAGTTAAAACAGTTAAAAGAATGAAATTGTCAAAAAGAGTCTCAAAAGAGTCGCATAAGAGTCAAAAGGGTTTCGAAGGAGTCAAAAGAGTTTGAAAAAAAAAATGTCAAAAGAGTCTCCAGAAAGTCTCAAAAGAGTCTCAAAAGAGTCTCAAAAGAGTCTCAAAAGAGTCTCAAGAGTATCTCAAAAGAGTCTTAAAGAATCTCAAAAGAACATAAAAAGAATCTCACGAGAGTTTCAAAAGAGCCTCTAAAGAGTCTCAAAAGTGTCTCAAAAGAGTCTTGAAAGAGTCTCAAATGAGGCTCAAAAGAGTCTCGAAAACGTCACAAAATTGGAACCTCAAAAAAAGAGTCTCACGAAAGTCTCAAGAGTTTTCCAAGAGAATCTCAAAAGAGTCTAAAGAGATTCTCAAAAGAGCCTCAACAAAGTCTCAAATGAATCTTAACATGTTCGTCGCTACGCTGATTTTAGAAGTTTTACTAGCCAGGCCCAAAGAAATTTTCAGAGATAGAAAGCAAAGAGGGAGAATTCCCATATTTGAAACGTGTTGCGACGCTGAGCGGTAAACTCAAGTGGGAGAGCGTCACACGCTTTTTGATGTGACGGGGCCCCCCAGGAAATACACCCGTCACCCGAATATGGGTGCCGTGGCGACGAACGTGTTAAAAGAGTCACAAAAGAATTTCGACAGAGTCTCAAAAGATTCTCAAAGGAGTCTCAAGAGAATCTCAAGAGAGTAAAAAAAGTCTAAAAAGAATCTCAACAGAGTCAAAAGAGTCTCGAAAGATTCCAAAAGGGTTAAAAAAGTCTCAAAAGAGTCTTAAGAGAGACTCAAAACAGTCTCAAAAGAGTTTCAAAAGAGTCTCAAAAGAATCTCGAAAGAGTCTCTGAAGAGTATTAAAAAAGTCTCAAGAGAGTTCCAAGAAAGTCTCAAAAGAGTATCAAAAATGTCAAAAGAGTCTCGAAAGAATCTCATAAGAGTCTCTTAGGATCTCCAAAATGTCTGAAAAATGTCTCAAAAAAGTCTCAAGAGAGTTCCAAGAGAGTCTTAAAAAGTTTCAATAGAGTCTTAAAAGAATTTCAACAGGGTCTCAAAAAATCTCAAAAGAGTCTCAAAGAGTGAAAAAAAATCAAAAGAGTCTCAAAAGTGTCAATAGAAATAAAAGAGTCAAAAGAGTCAAAAGAGTAAAAAGAGTCAAAAGAGTCAATAAAGAGTCAAAAAAGAGTCAAAAGAGTCAAAAGATTAAAAGAGTCAAAGGAGTCAAAACAGTCAAAAGAGTCAAAAGAGTCAAAAGAGTCAAAAGAGTCAAAAGAGTCAAAAGAGTCAAAAGAGTCAAAAGAGTCAAAAGAGTCAAAAGAGTCAAAAGAGTCAAAAGAGTCAAAAGAGTCAAAAGAGTCAAAAGAGTCAAAAGAGTCAAAAGAGTCAAAAGAGTCAAAAGAGTCAAAAGAGTCAAAAGAGTCAAAAGAGTCAAAAGAGTCAAAAGAGTCAAAAGAGTCAAAAGAGTCAAAAGAGTCAAAAGAGTCAAAAGAGTCAAAAGAGTCATAAGAGTCAAAAGAGTCAAAAGAGTGAAAAAAGACAAAAGAGTCAATGAGGTTAAGAGAGTCAAGAGAGTCAAGAGAGTGTTAATAAAATCAAGAGAGTCAAAAGATGAAGTGAGTCCAGAAAATCAAGAGAGTCGCATGTCAAAAGAGTTAGTTCTCAAATTTTTTATGGAAATACTTAATACTTAATACTATCATGAGAACCACTGATCGAGCCAGACCGAAAACCGGACAGGTATCGAATTGTGTCGGATTTCAAGACAAGGAAAGTGGAGAATACGAACCGAAAAAAAACCCCGGTACAAGTGGAGACCACAGAGGGTACTTAAAGTATACCACACATCCGGCCGGTGGCGGTGGTCCCAAACTAACAGAGAGACTTAGCTTAGGTACCGTGTGCTCGGAGTCAGTGCTCGGTAAGTGCTTTTTAATTTTATCAAAGCCTTTTCATCGAGCCAGAGAGCGTCTTGCGGTAGGTACTTTTGGTGGGTGTGTGTATGTGTGCAAGTATTAATGTACAAGAATCTGGTAGCTTTTCTTTCTGCTTCCGGGATTTTTATTTTTTTCGGTTTGGTTAAATTCAGGTCATCAGAATGGAATGGGTTCGAAAGCTATGGAGCCATTGGAGAATGTTGGATGCTGTTCCCAAAAATGGGGCAACATTTCATGGCAGCCAGGGTTCGGACCTTTTTTGGTTTTTTTTTTTTTCATTGCTTTCCATCGGTTGGAAGTGAGTGAAAAAAGTCATATTTCACTTGTTTGCTCAAGTGAAGCAACATTTTTTCCACGATTCGGTGAATTAAAGAAATAAATGTCGAATTTCGGGAAGCTTAAATCAAGCAATCAATCGATAACGCTGAGAGTAACGGCACTGAATCTGTTCCTGTTTTCAAACTGTTTGAGAGCATTTCTATAGATAAAAATCAAATTCAATCTTCTCACGCTCACAGAAATTCAACCGTTCAGCAAACCCTAAACGTGCAACCACTTTGTTATTGATAATTGTGTAAAGTTCTGTCAGTTGTAAAATAACCAATCCCAAACTGCTCATCGTCCCTATCAATTCGATTGATCTGACCTCCCGGCTATTTACGACAACCGGATGAACCGTACAATCCTAATTACTTTGTCATCACCAGAGATGGTTTCCGGGTTTTCCCCATTACGGCAACAGGACAAGTTTTCTGCTCCCCAATCCTAGGAGTTTCCTGTTCGGTGACATCGCAAAAATGGGAAACCCACACCGGTCGAAAATGCCCTGAACCTACGTATGTACCTTACACAATAATTGTCAAGTCAATTTTCGTCCTCTTCTTCCGATGATGGTTTCCACAAATTCAAGGCTGGTACATTTTACTCTTGTTGCGCGCAAAGTGTGAGTGGCTCCAGAGATGTTGCCGAAAAACGGAAGCCAGGCCCAGGCTTACTTGGGAAGTTGTTCCCGTTTCTCCGGAACGACGACGATGCTGGCAGCGGCTGGCTCGTTTGCCAATAATGGAGCAAATCATCACTAAATCGTTTCATGGACTTGGTTATATCTTCGGGCTAGCCCCAGAATACCCAGGGATACCGAGGGAATGTTGAGAGTTCGAAAATGGTGTCCCTTACTTTCTCTCTCCATGAAGCCGGATGATGATCAGTATTGGCAATCAGTGATTGCTGATAGCACTAGGGACCTGTTTTTATCCGGGATATTGTCGAATGACCCGGACCAGAGATGCCAAATTTTGTACGGTATCATTTCGTTTTCATAAATTACCTGAAAGTATAATAGAGAGAGAAAAACTACATTATAATTATTTCAATAAAACCTTCAAGTGATGAAATCAAAAAATTCTAAGTGACTCATCAAGTCTCAATCGTAGTGAATTTTTATGAAATAAAATTTTGTGACGTGGCTTAAAACTGGAACGACAAGAGCATCTAGAATGAATGTCGAAATAAAAGATTGAGAATTCAGAGTTAAAGCTTTGGGTTGAAACATGATAAACTGATTTTGGAAATTCAAGATGCAAACTCCAGAATCAAAACCCCAAAAATGAAAACAAACGAAATAAATCAAACTTGAAAGATTACGTTCAAACAAATCAGTGTCAAAATTTTCTGATATTTACGTTAAAACTTCAAGAGTTCATAAACAACAAAAATGACTACGCCATTATACAAATGGTAAATGAAAATGAAGTTTATGATTTTTATTTGTTAAAATTTATTTGATTGATTAGTGTAAACTGAAGAGGAGCGAATGCCAGAGTAGCTCGAAACGTCTGGACAACTGGTAAAAACGTTTTTGTTTTTTTTTTTTTCTAAAAATCGCTGAAAACATCGATTAGATAACATACAATTTGTTAAAATTTGGAATTCTTCAAAGAAAAACTTGAAATTTTTTTTTGCAGCATGGCTACCAAAGTTCAAAAGAGATTTTTTTTTATCAATGCCAGGGCTTGTATTTGGAGCTTTTTAAAGAAGAAATTTTTTTAGCAAATACGACGTTTAGATTCACGTTTCGATCCCTGTTGGATCTTCTTCAAAGACAAAATATTTCATTTTTGTGAGAGTCAATTTGATTTTTTTTTTGATTGCATTTAATTTTCAATTTTTAAATGTTTTTGGGTTTTATTTTCCATTGCATATCAAAGGATTTAATATTCACTTATTTTTAACCTGAAATCGGATCTTAAAAGAGATTTATTCCTTGCAGGATAAGCGTATGATAAACTTAGAATTTGGCAACAAAATCATCAAACCGTTTGGAAAATAAGTTTTAGAAAATTTAATTTCAGACCCATAAAATAAATTACATATTTACTGGTGTATAACACGCAGTTTTATGCCAAAATTTCAGGCTCAAGGTGAAGGTGCGTCGTACACAACATTCATAAATTGAAGAGCATTTCTAGAGATGTGAAATAAGGAATGTATAAAATGAAAATTAAAAGTAATGAAAATAAACAAAATAAATATGTGGCAACACTGCAAGAGAAGCTACGAAGTGTAAACAAAAACACAAGTCAGTCATTGATCTATTCTTGTTAGTGACAGACATGTCTGAGTGAATCTCTGAATCGAGGTTCATAATAATTGTAAAATAATGACAACGGCGTAGTTGATAAGACGAGTACAAATTTGCAAGGCTGATGTTCAGGTTGTTTAGAAATGGTCCCGGTTCCGGTAAATAAAACGGAGCGAATGAAAAAGCGCAGGTTGTAAAGGCTGCTGCTATGATTGATTATTCTTCCGGTAAATAAGACGGAAAGACGGAAAAGCGATGATTCTTAAGGCTGCTGCTCTGATTGTATAATTCTCCGGTAAATAAGACGAATAGATTAGAAAACGCACATTATTAGCGCTGCTGCTTATTGTTTATTTTTCAATCGGGCTTCCGGTGAAAATAGACGGGTTGGCATAGGAAGATTTTCTTGGCTGCTGCTGATTGTTTGTATGGATTTGGCTTTCAGGTGGAAAAAGACGGATTAGCTTAAGAAACGCGGATTTTTAAGGCTGTTTCTGCTACTGATTATGTGTTTTGATTGGCCTTCCAGTGGAAAAGGACGGATTGACATAAAAAGCACAGATTTTTATAGCCTGCTGCTGCTGCTGTTTTTTTTTTGTGATTTGGCCTTCTGGTGGAAAAAGACAGATTTGCATGGGCCACGAAGATTTTCAAGGCTGCTGCTGTTTGTTTGTTGTGCGTGTTAATTTGGCCTTCCGGTTAGGCTTACGCATATTTTCAATGCGGAAAAAGACGGATGATTGGCTTAGGAAGCGCTGTTTTTTGTTTTGATTTGGCCGTGTAATGGAAATATACAGATTTGCATGGGCAACGCAGATTTTCAAGGCTGCTGATGACTGTTTGTTTTGATTTGGCTTTCCGATTGGAAAAGACGGATTGGCTTAGGAACGCAGATATTCAAGGCTGCTGCTGCTGATTTTTTGCTGATTTGGTCTTTCGGTGGAAACAGACGGAATGGCTTGGATCGAGCAGATTTTCGAGGCTGCTGCTATTGATTGTTAGTTCCTCCAAGTAATTAGACGGAGGGATAGGAAAATCGTTATTTGTCAAGGATGCTCCGATTGTTTTGCAGAAAAATTATGCTGTAATTTTTTTGTATGGCCCCGAGACAAGTCGAGTAACTCGACTCGACTCCAGTCACTGTCGATTCGAGTAAAATGTCGTATTACGGTAGTCGAGTGAAACAGCTGAGTCACGAACATTCAAGCAGTCGACTCAGTCGAGCTACTCGTTTGAAGTTCGACTCGACTTGACTACTGTAATACCAAAATGACTCACTCGAGTAAAATTACTCGTGACTCGTCTTATGTAATAGGGCCCTATGTTTCGCCTTGGTAAAAATCGAATAAAATACGAGGTTTCTTTAATTTTATTGAGAATGGAGAATGTAGTGATGCCTGTAGTGATATAAAGTTTGAGAGCATGGAGGGCAAAACTCTTCAGATCAGCTTGTCCAGTGAAAGAGAGATCAATTTTTTTCATCTGCTCCCTCAATCTGTGCGGGGAGAGATAAATCGCACTGGAATCAAGAATGAGATTGTCAATACATAAGGGTGAGTGAGAGCATTCACATCCGCTGATGAAGAGAATTCCCTTCTCCGGAAATATCTGTTGCGCATTGTGTTGAAGAGAAATCTGAGAGCTAACTCAGTTCATTCTTGGTACCTACGTTCACGAGAAAAGATGCTGCTCTCCGAATCAAACGTCCCAGAGGTGTCCTGATTTTTTAGTAGCCGTTCTGATCTTAATTGCAATTGATTTTGTAATAAAAACAGTTTAAACCAATGGTAATCTTTGGTTCAGATGATATTTGAACGGTGTTTTTCGCCACCTAACTTCTTATCGCTTCTGTTGCATAAATTAAGGCGTATACTGCACCGTTATTTCGCCTTAGTTCATGCAATCTAAGAAGAGCTGCATTTCATTTCCACCAATCTACTGGTGTCCTAAAAAATCCTGTGTTTTGTTCTTCGCGGTGTCATGATTTTTTAACGAAATCACCTGGCATCTCTTTTTCGAACGCTACCTTTTGCAAGAAAAAAGAATTCAAAACAGCAAACAGCAGTGGACATGGTGGCGGAGGAGAAAATGTTGTTATTTTTTCTAAATCTTCATTTATCGATGTTCAAAATTGGCAAATTGTTTTCAAAATGGTCTAATTGAATTGAAACTGGAAAATATAATCAATGTATGTATGTTTGCGCACAGCTATCCAAAATCCAGAAAACCTGGCAGAGAGTCGATTTTTGAAGCGCTCATAATCATCTATCAAAATTTTTCATCAAGTTTCTGCATTTTTAGGCTATATGAAACCACGAAAATGATAGTCATGCGTTTATCCGTTTAGGAGTTCTCAAAGAAATAGTTGAAAAGTTTGAATGTTTCTTGAAAATTTCGCAAAACTTTGCTTACATTGAAGAACGAATAGATATTCAAATATCGAATATATTCTGCTTTGAAATTATTTTTATATTTTTGTTGGGCTTATTTTTAGCTTATCTAATAAAAGTTTGTGTTTTGGAATTAAGTTGAAATTTTTTTATATGGAATCAAATGGCAAAAAAACGATAAATATTTTGAGTTTTTTTTAACATCAACTAGAGATTTAAAAAAAAAAACTCCACATAACTCCACTCTAATTTGACGTTGGATAGATTCCCACATTTCTGGACTACAAAAAATTGCATATGGGCTGCATTTTTTTGTCATTTTTGGAGAACGATTTCAGAGAGTTGGGAAACTTTTTTTTCAAATTTGACTTTTAAGCCAATAGTCTCCAGGATCATGTTCTAAATTGATATTTAATTGGATCTCTAAATTAAATTTTCCCAAGAATCCATTCCTAAAACATCCTTTCCATATTTTGAAGCACTATCAGTAGGAATTTCTGTGTTATTTTGCAATCAGGAATAACTCCCAAAACATAATTTAATTACGGTTACTCAAATATTTATTCTTCTGATTACTGATCAAATCATAAAACCCTTTTTGCTGGTAAAAAATCATGAGAACCAATTAAAACTTGAAAAATCATTTAGAAACTTTAATGGCATTATTTTAAAGATATTAAATATGAAATAAAATCAAAAATTTAACTAAAAGTAAAATTAAAAAATTATGAAAATATGAAGTACAAACTTTGTCTTTCTCGTTTAAAATGTAAATTAAATGTTTTGTGGTAAAATAATCATTGATAGAATAAAGAAAAAAAGCCTAAAAACCTTATTTTCAAAATTTTGATCAGTATTGGCAAAATGGTTTAATATTTTTCATCTATTATAAAATTTCTATAATAATAATTATTATTTATTTAATTAAGGACATTTTTCCAACTTTTGGCATTCGTGTCCAAAAAAGAATTATACAAACTAGTTCTTAAATCTATTAAATTTTGTTCCATAAATCAACACTTTTTATAAATCGTAGGAGGGCTTTTTCTTTATCTGGTTCGTTTCTAAGAATTTCGCAAATGTCACTGGTGAGACAGTGGTCTATCCTAGCTTGATAGCGAGTATATGCTTGACTTTAATTTGCTCTCCACAATACTGGCAGACAGTTGGTGGATTCTTTTCGAATAAGAATGATTGGGTCAAACGAGTATGACCTATTCTCATTCTACTTAGAATTCTCTGCTCGGTTGCGCATCTGCGATCCGTTGGTTTGGAAGTGCATGTTTTAGTTCTCCTCAGGAAGTTCGTCGAACATCTCCACGTATTTTCCCATTTTTCTTGTATTTTCTCTTTAACTAATCGTTTTAGATCTTGAGCGGGAACAGCAACATTCGTGGGAGATTCATTACAACCGGATTTGGCTAATCTATCAGCTCTATCATTGCCCAGGATGCCTGCATGGCCGGGTATCCAGGCTACGGTTATGTTATCATTGGCCATCATTGTACGGGTCTGTTGAATCCATGGGTGTGTGGAAGTCCCTAGTTGCAATGCATCAATGCAACTAGCAGAGTCAGTCGGTATAATTGTGTTTTCATATGGGTTCGCTTTAGATACAGCATGTTTCAAAGCAAAGGCCTCAGCCGAAAAAATGCTGCACCTAGCTGGAGGGCCAAAGCATTCCTCAACGTCATTTCTTAAAATTCCTGCTCCTACTTTATGATCTTCCTTCGATCCATCAGTACAAATTTTAATATGGGCATTGTATTTTAAAATAAATAAAATTTCTATATTGACACGTTTATTAATGAAAAATTAAAAAAGTGATCAGCACCAGAGCGTTGAAATTAAAATCTGTTTTGATTTAATTTCATTTGCATTGTAATTTGGAGACAAATTTAGATTCAATGAACCTTTCCAAGATGTGAGAAATTTTACAGTAATCTGTTGGAAAATTTTAATACAAAAATTTGCATGCTAAGTTTTGTAAAAATTTCAAACTTTTACAGTTAAAAACAAATAAATAAGAAATTTCAAACAATATATGAAAATAATTTGTGTAAAATGTGTAAAATGTTGAAATCAGACTTTTTGCCAGGTTTTTTGAGAACTGGACCACTATGCAGCGCCGTGGTTGTGACAAAAAAAAATGAAATTGGAAAAATATATTCAATACCGTCAACTGGGGCAACATGCAACAATTTTCAACTTCAATGGCCTCTAAAAAACTTATGTTTACAGTTAATCGAATCCTTTATGCATCAAAAGTTTTAAGGATGCTGGGGCATCAAATTGGCGTAGTTAAAAAAATTATTGGTTTCTTCAGTTATTTTTAGTTTTCTAAAAACATGCGATTTTCACACTCCTTAGAAAATGGGGTGACTTGCAACAAACTTTGTTTTTAATGAAAAATCTTATGAACACGTACGAAAATTCATAGTTTTTAATATATTTGCGATGCCTTAAAGACTTTTACGCATGACAATACCAATTGCAGTAGTTTTCGGGTCTGTAAAAACAAATTTTCACATTTTTTTCTGAAAATAAGGATGCTGCATACATTTAGGGGTTAAATAATACTACGAAAAATTCTACAAGCTGAAATCATGAAAATAAATGTTTGGATGAATGAAATTTAAATGTTTACAAACGTGTGATGCAAAACATTCATATTCCAGCACATGGAAACGAGATTTACAAGGTATTTCTTTGATTTGCATTTTGTTGCATTTTACCCCAGACACCTAACTGAATTTTAAAAATATTCATGTAAAAAAATTTGGTGATTGTTCGAAAAATATTTTTACACCAACAATGTTGGTATAACATGAGGAAACCTGTAAAAAGTTTGTAGGTAATTTTATCAAGCCGATCCGTCATACTGGGTAAAGTTTTTTTCGGCATCAGAAAATGTTAAAACTTGTACATTTATTGCTCGATTTTTCAAATTTTACATAAAAATAAAAAACTTAAGACAACTAACTTAAGATGCGAGAAATTATGTCATCATCATTTTGTTATCATTAAAAGATAACTTTATTACAATACAATAAATTTAAAATTGATTTAATGTAGCGTTATACAAATGTTGCATCGAACCCCGCTGTTGCATGTTGCCCCGTTTGACGGTATTTAAAAATCAATACAAATTGTAAATAGTCAAAAGTGGTTTTTAATTTTTGATGGTGTAGCAAAACACTCCGAGCCAGATCGTAAAACTTAATATCTGAAGCTTATTATTTTCATTGGTGTAGAAATAAGGTAGATTTCATCTACAATTTAAGAAAATTTTAAAATTCCTTGATATCAACAAGAACAATTCATGTGAAACGATATAAAAAAAACATTTTCAGTGAAATTGAATTTAAGAAAACACTAATGTTTATTATTATATTTTAATTTTGTATAATAATGGCATTGTCTGGCTTATCAAATGCCGTAAAATTAAAAAAAATTGATCTGCGTTGTTTTGCATTGTCATCAGATCAGATTCAAAACAGCAATCTTTATGCTTCTATTTTTCAGGTTCAAGGAAGCAGAAGGATAACAGCTATCTAAAATCTCATATGATTTGTAAAAAAACATAATCGTTTAAAAAGTTTTTCAAAGCTTTTCCCCATCAATTAAAAAGGTTTGGCAACTCTGCCTCATTCGGTCCTCACCCCGGTAGAGATGATCGAATCAATTTCCCCGACAGCAAAATGGTCATTTTCACAGATTTTGCACCTAGTTTAGCCAATCTCGTGAATTCGACTGGTCCAGCTCATCCCGAATCCTGTCCTTAGCTGTTGACAAAAGCTGGAAGCGAGGAAACTGTGAGGCAAACGAGATGAAACAGGCCAGTCCTGTTTTACGATTTTATCGATTTACTGGAATATTTCTAATTAATTCCCGCTCGGTACACAAATGGCCAACGATTGGTGCCAATAAAACTTTTATTTCTAATTAGAAATTTTTCCTATGAAGTCCAGCTTCCAAACTTTGGGATGCGTGTTGCTGCTAGGACGTACTTTAACCAACAACATTTGAAATTGGAGCAACAAATGGCTCATGCTTTGCACTGAGGCGAAATCTATCCGGACCAAAAAGGCGTCAACATTTTTAAGCACCCAAACAAATGACAGCATCGGGTCATAAAATTATAAATTACGGACTCTCCGGTTGCAGGTTGCTCCAAGGGTTTGGTCAGAAACCAACCCAACTGACTAACTAATTCCAAGTAGGATAGGAGGTACAACAAACGACTGTTCCGCTCCAGAGCTTTGGCTGTTCCAATCTTACACTCACTTAATTTCTCAAGCCGCACTACAATCTTACTAGCTACCCAAACACAGCTTCCAAGAACCATCGAATTTGTCGTATAAGGAGCAACCGAAACAGAGAGACAGAGAAAAAAAAAACGAAACCCTCCATCTTCTCTGCAGATGTGGAACTAAATTAAAGTTTCCCTTGAGTGTTCCACTGGAAACAACAACTTTTCGATGGTTTTAAACTTTAATCAAATTGAGTTTTCCTGGCAGCAGATCTTCGTCTCGTGTGAAAACGAAGGAAGTTTTGTCCTACCTCTACTTCTCGACCTCGTTTTTCGTCGAAAACTAGCAGCTCCTCCCCCAATAACTCACTAGTTGAAGAAGCTGAGTTTTCCGGTTAGATTTAAAGTAGCAGTCATTTTTCTTCCGGGAAATGTTGGTTTCCTCCACACACATGTGCACCGGAGGACTTTTTCGGTTCACGTACCTATGTATGTGTGTTTGTCTGTGAGACCGATAGTGAAATGTTTCCGTTTCGTTGCTGCTACTTTTCCTCGAGGCTAGGTCCTCCTCGTTCTTGGTAATTCTTGGAAGGAGCCGAGTAAAAACTTAATTTCGATTGTGTGGTGCGGTCTTAGCATGAGGTCGTAAACAAAACATCCTCGATGCTTCCCCGTTTTGTCAGCATGTATTATGTATGTACATATATGTAGCAGAAAAGGCCAATCTTCATTTTTAAAATGGAAGGTGGAAGATGGATTCGAGTCATAATGGATCAAATTTTGTTTTGCTGTCGAAACAACAGACAGAAAGTCGGTCCAGCCCCTCGTGTGTCTTTAACCTTCCTTTCAAGGTTTTTTTTTTCTTTTTAGCAGCGAAAGCAATGGTCACAAAGCAAAATACGAATAAGGGGCCCTTCGAGACAAAGAGGAATAAGTGAAAAAAGATCAATTCAGAGTTTTTTTATGCCAAACAATTCTCTACAATTTAAAGAACATTTTTGTAAAGTTTTAAGATTTTCAGAATTTCACTTTTCATATTGTTAAAGTCAAACGCAAACTACAACTTCGTTAAAAAAATATATGAAAAATAACACGATTACTATACAGCAAGTTTTCTTAAAATAAGCTAGTTTACATTTTGCCCCTTTGAACTAAATATTTGATCATATTGACTCGAAAAAACCACTGAATAATATTATAAATCTAAAATGAGTAAGAAAAAATCCTGTCGATTAATTCAAAAAACTCAATTCAATTGTTGGAATTCAAGTCTCATAGATGAACAATCTTGCCTACTTCAAGGAAGATAACGTATAAGATCAGAGCAAGGTCGTAGGAAGACCTGACTCATAAGATTTTTTCCTATGATTTTTGGCCGAACACAAAAAAATATATAACAAGTTAGAGTAAGATTATTCGTTTTTCAGTTATTCTACATTAAAAATTTTCGAATTAAATCGGAACTTTAGAAAAATGGTCCTAAACCTAAAAGTTGAGCTAAATACGTCTTCATCCATGGTTGAATTCTTGAATTTGTTTAAGAGTCTGGTAGATCAAATCTAGTTGATTTGAGCCTAACACAAGCTTTTCAGGAGAACTTTCATTTCTATAAAAAAAAATATTCTATTTATACTCCAATCCAACAGGCTCAATCTTTCAAACTATTTTGCAAATTCGAAGATGTGATGAGCTTTGACGAAAATAAATAAAACTTAAAAAGTAAGGGACCCAAACAAATAATTTCAGTGAACACATTGCAGGTACATGTTTCTTTAACAGCAAATGTTTTTCATAAAGAATCAATTTTATAATGAAAATTGTGGATGATTTTTTTAAAATAAAATTGAGATTCTAAGCATAAAACAAAAAACTCTAATTCTACTTTTTTTGTGATCTTCAGCTCAATTGTGTTAGCAAAGTAATTTTGATTAAAAATTTAAAATCTGGAAATCGATTTGACAAGTAATATTAAGTTGATCTCTTGAATTCCTCATCTAATTATGTTGTTTGAAAAATTTATTTACAAGCCGAATCTTTTTCTGAATTTTCTAGCATTTTAATTCTGAGTTATGAACCTGAGTTAAAAAAAACTGCAATTTGCGTTTGTTTCCGAAATTCCATACGATTTCTCAATTTATTATTCGACCGGAAAAAAAATATAGGTTATGTTTTGGCTTTTCGGTCTTATCGTGTCTATTATAACTCTTTTTATATGTGCTTCATCCAACGTTTCGAATTATATAAATTCTTTATCAAGGAACTAAAGTTAAATACAGGAGCATAAAACTTAATTTCTCATAACTAGGGGAGAGTGGGGTAATATGGGCCACTTTGAATATCTCAGATGCGTGTTGAGATAAAAATCTCAACCCAACTGTCACCGACGCATTGCGAAAGCATATTTTTCTATATGTTGTTGACTTAAATACGCATCATATGATTCTTTTGTTTACCAAGCTTAAAAAAATTTAAAATTTTTATTACATAATTAAACAAGTCCTAATGCTTATACATTTAAAATCTTAGTTTTGTCATGTTCTTTCACGTAGAAAATGAATTTTTTGTTGAAGCATTAATAAGTCATACAAACGCAACCAATTTACAAATCATAGCTCGTGGGGAATCGTGGGCCATACATCTTGGGCCGCCTATATTTTTATGTTTCTATACACATTCATAACTTAAAATTCCTTTTTTCCTATATGTAAAGTTTTCTTATGCCAAATGAAAAGTTTCGAAAATAATTTTGTCCATCCTATATAAGGAATATAGCCAAATCATTCGCGAGCCAGGTTTTTAAATTTGTTCGATCATACACTACTCTTTCTTTTTTATTTCACAACTGAAATTGCTTAAAATAACGAAATGAATTATGAAATTACATTTTTGGGTCAACTCATAAACTTTGCATGTTATTTGGTCAATTTGGTGGCCCACGATTCCTCACCATTTTTCAAAATCCAAAAAAAAATTGCTTTTTTAAAAACAGTCAGAATTTGGGAAAAATAAAAAAAAATGCATAATGATACCTTCAAAATGTAAAAACCCATATTTTTTTTATTTTCATTTCATCTTTTATAATCTAAAAGTTATAGAACCAAGAAAAAAAGTGTCTCATGATTCCCCACTCTCTCATATTTAAAAATGAATAATGATATAGTTACAAACAAATTTTGTTTTAATATTTTTCATTCGTGCTTTATTGAGCAAAAATCATAGGTAAAAATCAGTCACCAAACCCTTCCCACGAGATCTTCCTACGGCCTTGTCATGACCTAATATAGTTTCACTTTGTTAAGAACTCAATTTTTAAAGAAAAAAAATCGATTTTCTCTGTTTATTTCTCGAAAGCAAAAATAAAGCTCACTCTGCAGCTCGACGTGGTAAATTAGATATCGTTGTGTAGGTGAAATCCTCAACAAAAACTAACGCAGCAAAAAAAAATTAACGATGGACGATGTAATTTCTGGAGTTCATGTAGTGTTAAGGATTTCTGTTGCAATAATACATCTAAATGATGCTCACATTGCGAACACGTCGTGTGGTGTAATATCACACCCTTCAGGTAGTTCTGTTTTCTTCAATTGACATTCAAATTTATTTCATTTCAAAAGATAAAAAATGGATTTAGGACCTCAGCTGTTTTCGTCTGGCTTGTAAGTATATTATTTTTGTTTACTTTTCAGTACGCTGAACGGCAAAAAACCTACGCTGAATGCAACGAAAAAAACCTCGTTGAAACCGGGTGTTGATATGCTGCTGATGGTGACCATCTTGAATGTTTTGTTATTAAACTTATTAGGAAAACTTTAAAGTTAATGTTTTCAACATAAAATATCTTAAATTATTCTTATAAGAAGTGACTTCCTGTTTCCATAAGAGTCTCATATGAAAAGCAACATACACTCATTGCATTTGGTGTTCATCTTCAGAATTCATTCGCGTCATAAGATAATCTTTTTCAATGATTTTTTATGGCGTCACTTCGTAAGAGAATCTTATGACGTACATAATAGTATTTTTCTGAGTGTACAACTAATCTAGAGGAATTTTGGAGCCCATACTTAACTTTATACAAAATATTCATATAGAAATGAAAAATTTCAATTCAACAGGTGTTGTAAAATATGACCGAAAAAATAGCAAACTTGGAATTTTTTTTTTAACTTTCCCCATACAAAATCCGAATATCTCGAAATTGCTTGGATATTTTTGAGTATTGTATTCACATGAAATATTCAAGAGATTAAAAAAAATTAACCCATGGTATATTTATCACTATATTTTCATGTCCGTGTTAGATATCGGACAAAGTATGCAAAAAAATGGTAAAAATCAAATTTATTTATTTTTTTGAAAAAAGTTTATTTTTTGGAAAATCGCTGTTAATTTTTCAGATTTGCTAATTTTAACAATTTTTTATCTCAATCAATCACAAACACCTTCCTCCACCCAATTAACAAGGTTTTGGAGGAATCAGCAAAACTATATTGAAATGAACTAAGAATTTAAAAAAATATTTTTCAACTTTGATGGGCCATAACAATTATAATACTCAAAATAACCACTTCAAACCTGTTGAGTTTTGTTATTTAAATAAAAATGTTATTATGTCACTGAATAAATAACTGCAATTCACATTTTTAAAAAGTCATGCATTAAATGGTTAAAAAAGATTTTTATTGATTTTTGCCAACTTTTTTGATTTTGATCCACTGTGTTATGGTACGATTCACCCAAAATTTTGGATTTTTTTAAATCATTTTATAAATTTTGGGTCAAATTGGAGAGGCTCGAAGGATTCTAATGGCCACTTGGTATCAGGCCCGTGCGAAGTACACGTTCGTCCATGTTGGGGTTTTAGAAATTAAAATTCAGCTAGGAATAATATCAATACCAAAAATGCACAACAAATGAGGAAATTGATTTCGAATACCTTTTTTTCCATTCATGACCATCATACAAACTGGGAAAAATGATAAATTTTACTGATACAACTCGAAATGAATCAGAATCAAAATTTTAATCAATGCTATATCCGGTAAGTTAAAAAAATAAAAAATTATCTATTCAAATGGACATTTCTTATTCTGAACTAGAAATTTACTTGAAAATAAATTTTAAACAGTCTTTTCTAATTTCAAATCAATATAACCAGAACACGAATATAAATTGAAGTTTCGATTACGATCCTGTCATTGCTTAATTAACACAGACAGTGTCAAACAAATGTTAACGAAAAACAAAACAAAGTTCTAGCTGAAAATTAATATTTAGATTAAATGTTTAAAGAAAAATATAATTTTAGTGTGTTAGGAGAGGAGCGTATGCCAAAGTATCTCGAAACGTATGGACAACAGCTAAGAATCCAAGAGCAATAATAAAAATGTAGTACCAGATTAATAAAGAAAAAAAATCTAAATTAAAAAAAACAAATTTGAAGATTATGGCTTAAATTAACCATGATGAAAATTGTTCAGCAAAATGATAATAACAGTTAATTATTAATCATCTTAATTAACATTTCTATTCTTCTTTGCCTCTTAAAAAATTGATCGAAAAATTCCGCGGAAATATCTTGAATTTGAAAAAACATTTAGTCATGATATGAAATGTGAATTTTCGATTAGAACAAAAAATGCATTTGAAATTAAAAGAATTTATTCGAAACACAAAGTTGATGGTTAAATTCGATTTGATAAAAAAAGACAATATTTTATTTTATTTCAAGAGTGCCTGTGATCAAAGTCTTAGATAAATTTATTTTTAATCATTTTAAAATTCTCAAAATTTACTTAAAATGTTCAATTTATCAATCAAAGATCATACTGACAAAGAAAAGGTTGAAAAATTTGATATCTTAAATGATAAAAACAAAACTGATAAAAATAAAGTCAAGGAACTCCAAGTTATATTAAAGTACAAATCAAATACTTATTTAGTTTAAATTGTGCATTTGAGTTAAGCTTTAAAGAGGGTGCTTCGAATCAATTTTTGAACTTTTAATGGATAGGTAAATTGAAAATCATGATCATTTCGAAAAAGAAGATTCAAAATGATAAAAGGTAGTGAAACGTTTATATTTTAAAATTTCAAACTCTTGATGTTTGGTCGCCGTCAATTGAAATACAAAAGGAATGATTGAATGAATAAAGTTTTCTCATTAAAAATTTAAATTAATAGGCTTTCAATAAGCTTATGTCTTCGGAATGAAAAATTTAGAATTGAATAACAAAGACAAACTTACAAAAAAATCAAAAATAGAAATATGAAGCTGCAATAGATTATGTTTTTTTAACATTTTATAACGAAATGTTCCCAATAAAAACGTTTAACCATTTTGAAAATTTATTTATGTAATAACTCATGAGAGCATTTTTTGGGCCTATGTTTCAATGATTTAATTGGAAAACATTGGTTTCAAATGATTTGTCGAATTTTGTCTATCACTTCTTGTTTCGGAGATACTGGGGCTTATTAGTTTTAAAAATGAATTGGATTTGAGTGGAATCAACCGTTGATTATTGAAGAACTTACAAACCTAGATACGTACATGAAAGAAAAAACTGGTTCAGAATTGGTTTACTATACTTTTTTCGAACAAGGTGTAATATTTTTCTTAAACATTCTAAAACATTCAAAATTTGGAAAGATATCATTATTTCTTTTTGTTTTGATTATATAATTACAACTTTTTTATAATGATTTGATGTTTGCTTGAAGAAATGTCTTAAATATAATGTGTTAGAAATTTTTTGTTTTTATTCGTGAAAACTCGCGTATTTTACAGAATCGGAAATAGTAAACATAAAGAAAACTTCTTCATCTTTTTTCAAAGAAGTCAAAATTGCATGCAGACTGAGGGAAAGTGTATACTTGATTAAAAAACTTTATATTAAAACAGTAAATGCAACTTTCTACAGTTTTGTCAAAAAAGTGCAGAAATTTTTCGAATGAATTTTACCAATTTTCAAAAGTAACATTCATGGCAGCCAAAACTAACCCCTAAATCCCTTGCACCTCGGGAAAAAGGGGATTATGTGAAGATATTTATCAAAACCCTTTTGAATGTAGAGCTGAGCATTTAGAAGACGCCTATCACCTGTCATATGGCTACCAACTTTTTAATGTGTTTGATAAGTATTCAAAGAACTGATATTGAAATAAAAATAGTTGATTTCAAATTCTGAACTGTTTTAAGTTACACTTCTTAATAAAAACCCAATCCAGAGACGAGATAGTTTTAACTGTGAAGATTTGAGTTGCAAAACATGAGGTTATTGAGAAGCTAATTGAAATTAACAATTCAAATAAGTTGCAGTTCGTTAACACCATAAAGTGAAGAAAAATGAAATGTGTTGAACCTAGGACAAAATTTCCCCGACCCAATACTCTGACATGTTTTATTACATTTATTTTCTTCCGCGATTTAGGATCAAATAATTTCACATTACTACGGTAAATTGATTTCTTGAACTGAAAATATTCCTAAAAATAACCCCTGACCCTCGCTGTTTGCACGGCCTTGCTTGGTATGGAATGACTCTTATTTTTCAAAACAGATATGATGAACATTAGGAAATTGGACCTAATATCCCCGTCCTCTCCTGCTTTTTACTACTTTTTCGTGAATCATTCCATTTGAAAAATGAAAGATGTCATTCAAATGAATACTTGGCTGTGAGATGGTTAAATTGAGTTGATTTGTTTAGATCAAAACTATTAAATTCATCAAGCCCAAGTTTTTTTTTTAAATTAGCTCGTATGAAACTGTATTTATTGCTTACGACATCTGCAAATCGATACCCCGCATCTCTAAACATAGTTCCTCTAATCTACTGAGTTAAATACTCCCTACTTTCTTCTCCATCAACCATCGAGCATAATCAGCAGGAAACAAAAACCCAATCCAACCCGGCTGAGTTGGTTCCAAGAAAAAAAAATTAACCTTGTCCCCGTTCGGGAAAATGGACAGAAAACTGCTTGCCGTCAGCAACAAAATCATTTAATTAAAAGACGCCAATGTTTACTCCCCGATTCCAAACCGACGACCACACTTTGCTGTCCAACCATTTCTCAAAACGAAACGGATTCAAGGGATGGGATGATGGCCGTTCCGTCGTCGTTGTTGTTGTTGTTGCTTGGACGGAAATGCCAAAGCATCCATCGTCTGTCTGGTCCCGAACCGGGGTTGAAATCAAATGCCACGCCGGCCACCCGCCGCAGTCCTTTGGACTGGAGGAGGAAAATCCTGTTCAAACAACGAACGGCTCGAAGCTGTGAGAAATGTGGCACACCCATTCTCCGCACTAAATAGCCTTCCCACTAGCCTTTGTGTGTCCGCCTTTATCCTGTTCCGCTAAATAGTCATCTACCCCCCGTCAAAAGGTGACCAAGATGCCCTTCCGGTGGAAGAAAATTAGTTTGAGTTTCAGGTCCAGACAAGTATAAAAGAGTAAATTTTTTTTTCTGCATTTTTTGCATTGTTAAAACTCACAAAACTTCAAAGTATTTAAATCAAAACAAAGGATCAATTTATTTAAATTTGTATGATTAACGATTCAGCAACCCTACCTGGAATCGATTGTGTAGGCCGCCTTTAACTCACTCACACTGAGTTCCTTTTTCTTTAAGAATCTTCAGTTTAAATTAATTAACTGTTACGCTATATGATAATGGTGGCCGAGAGAAGTTAGCGTGATGTTCGCTTCTTGAGATTAAAACCGGTCAAGGATGTAGGATCGCTCCACTCCAAAAAAAAAAGCAGAATGAGATAGCTTAGAGATGGTATAGAAAGCAAACAAATCGAACAGATAACCTCGTTTTCGATTTCCCTCTTTACAAATCGAGAATAGAGAATAGAGAAAAGAACGATAACGCTCCAACACCCACACTGACACTTGCTTTAGTGCTTGAGCTAGTTTTCCTTCTAGTTGGAAGAATGATTAAGGTGAGCAAAAGTAACCCCGGAAGGGAAAATCTCGCCTGTCACTGGCAAACAATTGACTTCGATTGGATCGAACAAGTTAGGTATCTACCTGGCAGTTCCGTTTTTCCGGTCATGATTAGATCCGATAAAGCTGGAATCGAACTGTTCATATGTGGTCTCGTAGAAATTATTCTAAAAGTTTTAAATCTTAGAATCGGTTGTTGCGTTTTATGAAACTTGTTGTAGCGCTCACATATAACTACTGTTAATTTTTTTAATATTTTAAGTAACATATTTAACACTAGATTTACGATCACACGAATATCTACTAAGTTGACATAAATTTGACGCATGAACAAAATGCTGCACGTCGGTCAAAGTAAATCGTTCAAAGTGTTTTTAGATGTGCAAAATATTTTCTGATATCGATTAAATTTTTGAAAGGAAAAACAGATGTAGAATGTAGAATATTACGTTACTTATACTTCAAAAATATTTTGGTTCAAAAGTCGACTTTCTCGAAAACCAAGAGAAAATCTAGCTCTAGAAAAAATGTTACAGTGTTTTTTTTTTGAATGATGAAACAAAAATAATTCGAAGATAGGTACATAACCGTAAACTTGATTGTATTGTGAAATAACTTTTATTTATTTTCCCAAGTAACCATAAGCATTAATCCAAAACCCTTAATCAGCATTAAATCAACATTTCTAATGCAAGTTAGCATGAAATCAACATTTCTAATGCAAGTTGGCATCATATCAACATTCATAATGCTTTTTAGTTTTATATAAGCATTATTAAGCAAAAAAGAAAATTAGCACTAATGATAGCATTATATGCACATATAGAGCTCTTATATAAAGTTAACAAGCATTAAGAGTGATGTGACCCGAACAGTACTTTAAGTAAGAGTTTTTTTCACCCACCTTATCAGCATCAAGAGTGGTCGAAACGGTGAAGGCGCAAGGAAAGATAAAGGCTGCTGCGGGATCCTCGGTTCGAGACTCATCAAATGTAATCCATAATTCAATTATAATCACTTCTTATTTCACAGAAGAATTCATTAAGTAGGCATTATCCTTCATTCAGCAGGTTGATTGCTGTTGAAGATAACAATTATTTTTAGAATTTTTGTTCATTTTAATTATTCAAAAAATAATAATTAAATAAACAAAAGGTGTTCTAAGTATGCATTGTTAATGCTTCTATGCGACTTGCGAAAAATGACATTTTGATGGTGCTCTAATTAAGCATTTGTAATGCTTATTAAAGGCTATGTTGTGATAGCACTTAATCAGCCCGCTATTTCGCCTTTTTAGCATTAAATCTGCATTATATACGCATATAGTGCAAAACAAGCATTAATACAGAGTTATATATGGGAATATAGTGTTGATTAAGGGCTATGTTTTAGTGCTTATGGTTACTTGGGTTCTTTACTGGATTTAAGTGTCACTTCAGCATAGTTTCTCTTTATGTATCATTATTTATAATTGTCAATTCTTCAAACAGGTGTATTTAAATAAATAACTTCACGATTACCAAGAATAAAACAGTCTTGATTGGTCCAACCGACGAATAAAACGACTTGATGGCTCTCCGAACTGATGTTTTTATGATAATTCGAAAAAAAAAATAAGAAAGTGAATAAATACCCCATAAATTTTTTTTTATATCGAAACACGTAAGCAGCGTTCAATTCTCTTTTCAATCTACAAATCCAAAAAAATTGATAAAATACGCAGATAGTTGAGCTTAATTTAGACCTTAACACATTGAGGAGCATGAAGATATCTTTGATATTAGTTATTATATGCTTTAAATTTGAGTATTTCTTCTTAAAGTGGCACATTCGTGGGTAGCGGAAAAACGTTTATTTTCGTATTTGGTCCGCAATGTGTTAATTTCCTTTTTTGTCCAAATTTCTTTGAAAACCCGGGATGTCCGAATAAATTCAGGGAATTTGGAATGCGTACCCTATGATAAGTAAAACATCAGTTTCTATTATTCATTGAATAAAGTAAATTCCAGCGAATAAAATTTTATTTTATGATGAGGAAGTATTTTCTCCTCATTTAATAAAAATGTAATGGGAAGACGGTGGATGGATTCACTTTTTCTTAGATTTGTCAAAATGAAACATAAATACACCTAGGTTTTTTTTTACGCGGTTTTTTTTTTACACGGTTTTTTTTACACGGCTTTTTTTACACGGATTTCGGGAATTAACACGGTTTTTTTTTACACGGTTTTCGCGAATTAACACGGTTTTTGAGAGAAAATATTCTTTCCAAAGGAAAACACTTAGAATGTTTTTGAAGTTTGGAAAATCTTAGCTCTGAGACTAAGAACGTGAAACATGAGACCCCTGAGACCTGAGACAACTTTGAATTGTAGGTCTGAATAAAATCCTATTTTAGATTATGAATTTAACTGTTGAACTGTCTGTATCTGCATGAAATTCGAATTTAATTCTATTGTTTTTTTTTTTATTTTAGATTCTTTTTCTGAAGTCATAATGTTACTTTCCTATAGTCATGAGGAAATTATTTATTCTGCTTTCGATGAAGCTCAAACCAAATGATGGAAAATTAATTGAAAAAAGTTTAATGAGACATGAGACATGAGACATGAGACATAAGACATGAGACATGAGACATGAGACATGAGACATGAGACATGAGACATGAGACATGAGACATGAGACATGAGACATGAGACATGAGACATTAGACATGAGACATGAGACATGAGACATGAGACATGAGACATGAGACATGAGACATGAGACATGAGACATGAGACATGAGACATGAGACATGAGACATGAGACATGAGACATGAAACATGAGACATGAGACATGAGACTTGAGACTTGAGACCTGAGACCTGAGACCTGAAACCTGAGACCTGAGACCTGAGACCTGAGACCTGAGACCTGAGACCTGAGACCTGAGACATTAGACCTGAGACTTGATACCTGAAATATGAGACTTGAGTTCTCAGACACGAGACATAAGACATTAGACCTGAGACATGAGACCTGAGACCTGAGGCTTGAGACATCAGACCTGAGACATGAGACCTGAAATATGAGACCTGAGACCTCAGACACGAGACATGAGACTTTAGACCTGAGACATGAGACTTGAGACCTGAGACCTGAGGCCTGAGACCTGAGACCTGAGACATGAGACATGAGACATGAGACATTAGACCTGAGACATTAGACATGAGACATGAGAGCCTCAGATCTAATGTCTCATGTCTCATGTTTAATATCTTATGTCTAATGTCTAATGTCTAATGTCTAATGTCTAATGTCTAATGTCTAATGTCTAATGTCTAATGTCTAATGTCTAATGTCTAATGTCTAATGTCTAATGTCTAATGTCTAATGTCTAATGTCTAATGTCTAATGTCTAATGTCTAATGTCTAATGTCTAATGTCTAATGTCTAATGTCTAATGTCTAATGTCTAATGTCTAATGTCTAATGTCTAATGTCTAATGTCTAATATCTCATGTCTCAGGTCTCAAGTCTCAAGTCTCATGTCCAATGTCTCATGTCTCATGTCTCATGTCTAATCTCTAATATCTCATGTCTCATGTCTCAGGTCTAATGTCTCATGTCTCTTGTCTCATGTCTCAGGTCTCAGGTCTCAGGTCTCAAGTCTCAAGTCTCATGTCTCATGTCTCATGTTTCATGTCTCATGTCTCATGTCTCATGTCTCATGTCTCATGTCTAATGTCTCATGTCTCATGTCTCATGTCTCATGTCTCATGTCTCATGTCTCATGTCTCATGTCTCATGTCTCATGTCTCATGTCTCATGTCTCATGTCTCATGTCTTATGTCTCATGTCTCATGTCTCATGTCTCATGTCTCATGTCTCATGTCTAATGTCTCAGGTCTCATGTCTCAGGTCTCAGGTCTCAGGTCTCAGGTCTCATGTCTCAGGTCTCAGGTCTCATGTCTCATGTCTAATGTCTCAGGTCTCAGGTCTCATGTCTCATGTCTAATGTCTCAAGTCTCATGTTTTGTGTCTCAAGTCTCAGGTCTCAGGTCTCAGGTCTCAGGTCTCAGGTCTCAGGTCTCATGTCTCAGGTCTCAGGTCTCAGGTCTCATGTCTCATGTCTAATGTCTCAGGTCTCATGTCTCATGTCTAATGTCTCAGGTCTCATGTCGAAAGTCTCAGGTCTCACGTATCAGTTCTCAGGTCTCATGTCTAAATTGTCAGGTCTCAAGTCTAAGGTACCAGTTCGCAAGTCTCAGATCTCAGGTCTCATGTGTTAAGTATAAAGTCTCAAGTTTCAGGTCTCAAATCTCATGTCTCAGGTGTCATGTCTAAGGTCTAAAGTGTCTAGTTACATGTCTTATTGTTTCAAATTTCAAAGCCGCATAAATTTAAAGTTCTTTTTTTACACGGTTTTCCGCAATTAGCACGGTTTTTTTTACACGGTTTTCGGGAATTAACACGGTTTTTTTTTACACGTTTTTTTTTACGCGGTACGTATATCAGTGTAAAAAAAGACCTAGGTGTACATTTATGTAATTAACATACATTTATGTGTACTTATGTGTATTTATGTGTACATTTATGTAAAACTGAAAATTTATTTTCAGTATTGAGAAAATTTCCAGAAATTTGAAAAAGTTAAGAAAGTGAAGAAAAACATGTGAAATCCTTTCGTAATAGTTATTTATTTTGAGCTTTGTTGGGAATAAATTAATAAAACCAGGAAATCTGAAATGCTTATTTTCTAAGCATAAGTATGAGTATGAAAAATGCAAAATTTATCTTAATTTTTCAATATTATTGAAATCTACGTTGAATTTTACACTCCACGCCATTTTTATTTATGAAAAAATGTTAAATGTAGTTGATTAAATAAGGTCAAACGACAAAACTTAGTTCCGCTATGGAATTTTTATTCCAATTTGAATAGAAGATTTGAAATTCTAATTTAAATATTTCCAACTGATTAAGACCGAATTCCATACTTTTGATTCTGATGTATTTTTTTTAAGTATCCTCTACTAGAGGAACTACCCTGAATTTTGCATATCATTCTCTTAATGACCATTCTAAAATTGTTATTATCAAAAAAAAAACGCTCTCATAGTTCAATTGCGAGTTTCATTGAGCGATTCTCTAAACATGCATATTTCTATATTTTCAATATCATCTTATTCCAAATTCATGATTCTGTTTCTTGAAAATTTAATTTCCATTCCGGATTGTTCTTTTGAAGGTAACTTATATAACATTTAGAAAACTTTTGACAAGCTTTTCAATTTTTTTTAGAAAATTTTCGTTACATGAACACGATTTTTGTGATTTCAAGGGATGAAAGTGAAATAAACATTTGGATTTGAATTATAAATTATGCAATCCCTGCTTTTCTTTGATTGCAACTTTTATTCTCAAATTTGTATTTGAATTTCATTTGTTATTAGATGGTACCATTTCAGTTTGAAACTTTGAATTGTAGGTCTGAATAAAATCCTATTTTAGATTATGAATTTAACTGTTGAACTGTCTGTATCTGCATGAAATTCGAATTTAATTCTATTGTTTTTTTTTTTATTTTAGATTCTTTTTCTGAAGTCATAATGTTACTTTCCTATAGTCATGAGGAAATTATTTATTCTGCTTTCGATGAAGCTCAAACCAAATGATGGAAAATTAATTGAAAAAAGTTTAAATATCAGTCTGTAAACTTTTCTAATACAGAGGTTTTTCGGGTAGTGATAGTGCTATTAAATAAATTGTTAATTGAATTTTGCATCAGCTGTCTTAAGAGCTAAAAAGCTGAAATTTGGCATGAATGCTCATTAGGACCAGGAATGATGAAACATGTTTTCAGATTTTCGGATGACCCCTTTCCTTCATACAAGACAAATTTTGTTTCAGCGATAATGTCGTTATTATACATGAGATTTTGATGAAAATTTGCAGATGAGTATTTTGAGGAACCATCAATCGATTCAGGTATCAAAATTAGGGTCAAGGATAAATAGAAGAAAAAATGGCTTAAAAATTTTTTTTTTAAGTCAATAAAAGCCTTTATTTTAGCTCTTCAAACGATCGTTTAATCAATTTTTAACCATTTTCGTAATTTTCCAAAATTTACTTTTTAAATTTATTTGGCATTTATATACATGAAAGATACTCCTACTTTAAAAAAGTTATAAAACAAAAAAAAATCTCATTTCTTTATTTGTTTTTCATTTTGGAAAAACAATTAAATTATTCCAAGGAGAACATAAATCTTACTGAGTTTTAGATTGAAATAAACGTAGCTCTATGTAACTTCTCTTATAACAAAAACTATTAAAATCTTTCAACTACAACTTCAAAATATTGTAATTACGCGAGTTCGCGCGATTTTTTTCTTTGGCACAGGATCCTTAAAGTTATCAATTTTCATATGATGATTTCAAACATTTACCTGGACTTGCTGGGAACATAAACAAAAGTACTAATTTGTATAAAAATAACATTCAAATTAAAAATAAAATAGTAGGATTTTCAAAGCACCTTATACTGTATTTGTAATGATCGGTTTTTATCAATTTTACTGAAATTTATAGCACATTTCTGCATTAAAATCTTTTTTTTAGTCTTTTTCACAAAGTTTTAATCATAGATTGAACTTAGCGCGCTAATAAACGATTTCAAGCGAAATTCTATCTCATAAAAAAACACTTCAGGGCCCCTTCCTACCTTTATCTCGATTAAATGGAAGGAGGAGTCCTAAACAACTCTAAAAACATTTCTCGTACACAAATACAGACCCCGTTCGTTTTTGGCAACATGCCCGAATATTTTGTGTTGCCAAAATCGAATGTTGCCAAAATCAAATGATTTTTAATCTGAATTTTTTTTCTCCTATTTCAACAAAATATCTCTTTTTATTATCATTAACGTTATTTTAAGTCAATTTCCGACCATTTTTAGAATTTTTAAATTTTTTTTTCTCATGTTTTTGATGCATTTTGCACTATTATTGATTTGCTTACAATCTTAGTTTTTTTTTGTTATTTTTGCTGTTTTTGTCATTCTTCTTCATTCTTAAGTTGATTTTGTCATTTTTAGTCTTTTGTATGTATTTGTTTTTGATTTTTTTTAAATTTTTCATATTTTTGTAATTTTTGAGTACTTTATAATTTTTTAAAAAACTTTTGTTTTTGTTGTTGTATTCTATCACCATTTCTGAACGTAAAAACGTTTTTTTGGTGTTTGTGCAAATTATGTTGATTCTGTTATAAAGACAACTAAAAGGTAATGTCGCTTCTAAAAACCGTTCGATTTTGGCACATGTGCCAAAATCGGATGTTGCCAAAATCGAATGTTGCCAAAAACGAACGGGGTCTGTACCTTCCTATGCCAAATTTGGTCATTTTTGCTCGTTTAAGTCTCCAGTTATGCACAAAATTATAAGAAAAAGCCACCGTCATCTTTTCCAATCTCTCCTCCGCAAGGAGGTTTGGGCGTCAAATGTTCATTGAAACATTTCTCGTACCCTTTCACCCCCCAATTCCAAATTTGGTTCCATTTGCTTGATAAGTTTTCAAGTTATGTAAAAAATTGTAAGGGAGCCTCCTCTCTCTTTCTTATCTCACCACTGGAGTTCTAGTTTAAAGATTTTTATGAGCAAATATATATCGATTTTGAAATCGAAATTGCTTCCAGTTTGCTCAAAAAATACAAATCGATCATGGACATGAATTTCGTTTTTATTATTTTTATTAGTTAGTAATAAAACCTTTCCAAATAAATAAATATAACAATTTAATAATATAATATAATAATAATATAACAAACATTTAAGAATAACAAATGTTGCGCAGTACTTAGATTTTGATAAAAGCCGATTTTAAACCAGTATTTTTCAATCTACTTTTCATGCCTTGATGGATTTTTCGAAAATTTATATTAATGCTTATTTCAATCATTCTAATCTAGCCTTCATTTCCAACATGTTATTAAACAAAATTTAAATTTTCGACTTGTTTGTTGAGTTTTTATTTTGCGCTGCTTTTATTTCAAACACCGGTAGAAAAATAACTTTTCCCCAAAACCGTTCACAAATTCACTAACATCAAAAACCAATTCCATTATTTTTTTTATCACACCCACCAATATTTAATTATATTATTATAATTTAAATTAGGATTTATTGAGGTTGATTTTTTTTTGCACACCACTGTATAAAAAGTATGATGGCAGCAAAAAATTAATTTTGCGGATTCGCTAAAAAACTGCTCTTTGAAAAATTTCAGCTCAGTCGGACTTGATTTAGGAGTGTGCCTCGAAGCACTTAAAATTTTGATATTTTGACCCTAAAATGTCATCTAAGGGTGGGCAAAAGGATATCAGAATAATCGAAATCTCAATTTAGGTAAAAATTTATGTAAAAAGCATAAATTGTTCAAATAAAGAGTTATATTGAAAAAAAATGGTCAAATGGAAGACCCTTGAAGTTCTATAGCCCCAAAAACTCACATTTTAACAAAAAAAAATTTGTTCGATATAACACTAGATTCCGACGTTTTATGCATTTCTTAGTCATTTTAAACAATATTAAACCTGTGATTTCCCGCTTTTCTTTGGTCTTTTTGATGATTTTGGGGATTTTTGATTATAAAAAATTCTAAACTTTGAAGCACCCCTTTTTTTTTTGTTCCGATTATAGTCGTTTTACCATCTTTATGGCATTCGCAACTTTATCAACGTTGCAGTTGGCGGATCGTTATTAAAAAAACTTATCCGGTACAACTATATTCGATGTTTACTCTTGCGCTCAAACTCGCGGACATCGGCTCAGGAGACAACAGACTTGCCAACTGAGCTATATCACAAGCGCATCAAATCCTTTAGAGCTGAAATTTGGCACAGAGAAGTTTTTTGGACCAATTTACAAATGATGAAATATTTCCCATACATCTATTGCCTCCATAATGAAAAACTGAGGAATAAAATCGACCGTTATGTTCGAACTATCACTTGTGTATCTCATTTTTTAACTTTTATTCATGTAGGTTTTATATATTCACATGTTTTTACATAAATATCTTAGTATATTGAACCAAATGATTTTATAATTTACAAATCAAAAAGAAATCTGCTGCAATACGACTCAACAACGTTTAAGCGTTCTGAACGTTGTTCAATCAAATAGACTCATCAAATATACGCAGGATTTTCCTGGTGCACTCAGTACCACTAACCTATTAGGAAAATTATATTCCCCAAGCAAATGGTACATCCACTCAAAAAAAATCGTTGGGGCTGGACCAAACGGCAATAAAAGCACGGCGCGCGGTACATCCAGCATCAAACGCTCGCTCGCTCGCCCTTTTGGAGGAATGAATTCACCGGAAATCAGCCCGGTGTTGATCCGAATCCAAATAAAGACCGAAAATATACGTGGTGCAAGAAACATGACGTTAATTATTTATTTTAATTAATTTTCCACTTTTCCAGTACGGCAAACCGGACCCATTGGGCGGAACGAAAGCAGGCTCAAGCAAGTACATAAACCTTTGCCCTCGTTCGTCCTTCCCTCAGAAGCAGCAGGTGAGAATAAATCATAATCCGGCCACATAGCCGGAGGCCAGGGAAAAACGAAAAAAGCGGTTCTGGCTCATCAGGGTAAAGCGAAATAAGGAGGGGAAAAAACCAGAGCAAAAAGATGGAAAATAGCGGTTCCAGGATACGGCCTAGAATTGTGGTTGTGGTGCCATTTGCCAGTTCTCCGTCAGCCAAAGCTATAAAACCGTCTTCTATCCGGGAGGATCCTTGCCTTGAGGCCCCGAAGGCAATGAGGAGTGGCTGGAGCGGTCTCTTGGCCGGGTTGTTTAGGACCGTGATGATGGTTGAGGTTGGTTTTTTTTTTTGCTTTCCGCTGCAATTGCGGAGGCCTTTTTGGAGCATGTTGGTTCAGGCTGCTGCTAGGCTAACAACGAACCGCGGGAAAATGTGCGAGAACACAGTTCAGTTAACCGTAGCCCAGGTTCTGTTCAGCAGAAAGCATGTGCCTACCTTATGGGGGCCTTTATAGACTTTTGTTTGAAGTTCCACATCTTTTTTTTGTGAACTTTTTTCTGAGCTCACACACTTGGAAAGTAGTTAGTTTTGAATAAATTGAATTTAAAATAATCAATTTTAAATTTAGAATATAGATCACAGAGTTCAAAATATTATTTTAAAGAATTTTAATAAAAAAAAAATTCTATTTTTATTTGCGTTACTTGCCCTACAAATTTAAAATTCAATTACAAATTTACACGTGACAAATATTCAGAAAATATTACCATTGTGAAAGACAATCCTTTCTAGATGCAGCGTAACTAACCTATTTTTTCTTCCAAAGGTTCTTTCAAACATCTGTTTTCAACACCCGAAGAGAAAAAAATCACCATGTTGAAAGAGATAAGGGTAGGTACGTGAGCTTTCAAAGGTGAAAAATAAAATTCAAATAAATATTTTTTGGCAAATAGTTTTTGAAATTAATGTTTTTCAGAATTTGAGGTTTAACTTTCAATTGATGTTACTTATTCGGTACGAGCTCATGCACTTGAGAAAAGTACTGTTATTTGGAGTTATTTTGATCACCAAACTAAGGTAACTAAGGTTAACATTGAAAGTTTTTAAATAGTCATCAACAACTTTATCTGAAATTTGTGTATCTCTGAAATTTTTTATACGATATAATGATTATTTGTCAATCTTAAAAGAGGCAATCTTAAGATTTTGTGTTTAGCAACTTGTTGTCTTACTGTCAAATTTAAAATGTCATATTTCTGAAAACATAAATTTTTTCGAAGGAAGATGAAGCGATTTACTTAAGTGAAAATTGTCTTTTTATCTTTGTCGGAGAATTTGTCGTATTACAGACCCCATTCAATTAAAGCACTGTTCAATTCAAAGAAAAAATAAAAATCGATGACAACTAATGTGTAAAACATCTTTAAAAATTTTCAGAAAAAGACACTAATAATAAAAAGCAATGGATTATTTTTAGAAAGAAGTAGAAAAATTGTTCAAAGAACTGTTCGATTTTAGCCTGGTTTGATTTTACAACACAAAGCGTTTGGGCGTGTTGCCAAAATCGAAAGGATCTTTAATTTTATTGGCTATGAGTACTTTTTTGTCCCTGCTCGCATAACAGTCCCATATCATTTTTTGTCTTTTTTTAACTAACCTGACAGTTCGTCATTTTGAAAATATGACTTCAATATCAAACGATGAAAATAAAAAATTTGATTCTAGAAATTTAGAAAATAATTATCATCTTGTGATTGTTCCATATGAGATAAATAAAAGTCCCATATGGTAAATATCAGGGATGTAGTTACTTTTCTATGTTTCATACTGTGAAACAATCTTTGATTCATCGCTTTAAGTCATTTAAAAGAGATCCAACCCACTTGATGTAGAATTATGCACACAAGTTTTCGAAGACAGGCTAAAATAGAGGAGGAATGTTTCCTGTGAGAAAAACTATCAGAAACAAATAAAAATGATGATGAGGTTCAACTTACAATGTGGAATTCGCGATTTTTTTCAATAATGTTTTTATTTTTGATAACTGCATTTAGAATTTCAGAAATGATCAAATTTAAGTCGAAGAAAGCAGCATGGTGAGAAAAACATATTCTGTATATGGTACTGTTTTGCGAGTAGATTTGAAAAAGATCTCGAATATGCTCTCATAACAGTTCCATAATAAATAAAAATGGTACTCCCGACCTTACCAATTGACCAATTTTCGAAAATTTCTGGTCCGACGATTTATTACGACAACCTACCTAGAATACATTTCAATAAACGATTTTTGTTTATGCTGGAAATTGTTGTCAAAATTTTAAAAAAATATTGCAAAACAGAAAAAGCTGAGTTACAAAATACACAAAAACGCTCGACCTTCTAAAAACTAAAATCATTTAATAGCCGGTATACACTTGAATTTTCAAAATTTTCCAATCTGTCGTAATGTGATCAAAGTTTTGTTCCATTGGGGTGATCAATTCTTTAATAAAGGCGTTTCCAAAAGCATAGAACTTCTTTAGAAAGTCTAACTTTCTCACATTATTTTCACATTGTTTTAATTCTACGGAAAACTTTATCGTAAAGGAAACATGTTTATCTTTTTTTTTAATTTTGATAATTGCATAACCACATGGGCCAAATATCTTAATTTCAGTATTTTTTCGGTCGTAAATATCGAATAGGAGAGAGTAGAGATAATTGATCTCTAGGATACTTGATTCTTTCGCTATATCTCGAAAACGGATGTCTGACAAATATCAACCGTTCCAAAAAAATGTACCAAATAGAATAAAACAAAAATACTGTAACCTGAGCAAATTTCAAAAAAAAAATTCGAGTTGCAGTCGTTTTTCGATTTTTTCACGATGGAAAAAAAATTAGCGTGAATTTGGTGAAAACGTTAATTTAGCTAAACGGTGAAAAATATATTTTTCATGATCTCATATGATTTATAATCAATTCTAAACTAATGGATATGCCTCAAAATAATAAATTTTAATCATTTAGAGTATTAATATAACCAAGAGTATAATTTTATTTCGAAATATTTTTCTCAAAAGCAATTTCTCGAAGATTCCTTGAAACCATTTTAAATTTTTGATTGAGTAAACCAATGTCTTTCGTATGGAAAATTGAACAATTATTTGTTTAACTAAGTTGCTTGCAAGGAGCAAGAAAAGTTGTTGAAATTATCTTCTATTCCGTCAGTTTCGTTGTCGTCAAATTCGTCAAAATCTTTCCTGGCATGCAAATGATTTCGATATCAGATATTTTTTTGTTGCAAATTCTATCCTTTTCAATCTTTTCCAAAAAATTGTGAATGTCCTTGTCACATAATCTAAGCCATCTCGAGAAGTCAACAATACAATTATCCCTTATTATAACACCCTATTCCAAAAACTTAAAGACATGAATCACCCACAGCTTTCCGAGATTTCTATGATCTATTTGATGCATAACAGTTGAGAAGCCGTGTTTATTTCAATTACTAATATAGAATATTATCTTACTATATAAGATACACTCGATACAAGAAAAATCTATGAGAAAAGGCCGCAAGTTAACTATTTTATTGATAAAAACATTACGGCGTACAGATTTGTTCTGTTCAAAGGAGCGCCAATACCTTATTCCAAAATTTAGATATCAAAATTAAATATGTTCTAGGAGATACTATCCATAATTATTGTGAATCTCCTATTTTCGTTTGAAATTTTTTTTTAATGTTCTGTATCATGTTTTTCTAATCAACATAATTTACCAGGTTTCCCCCAATTGCTTGGTAGCATCAGATGGGATCAAATGACAAAAAGTTCTGATAACTGATTCAAATGGATTTCATATTCAAACGATGATTTTAAACACAGTTTCAAACACAAATCTTGAAAAGTAATCAGCTTCTGAAATACGATTTTTGAAAACTCAGTGAACATAAAAAATTAACAACACCCTCAAAACATTTGAATGCATTTGAAGACGCTGAAGAATTTTTCAAACTGCTCAACTGTGAATATGGTGATAAAATTAAAAAAAAACAACCGTAAAAAAATCGAGCGTTAATTTGACGAGAAGTGATAAAAAACGAATATGTAGAGATAAAATCGAAAAACTACTGTATTGAATTTAGTTTGAAACCCTGAATAAAATGTGATTTGAAAATCTTTTTTTTCGCTTTAATATGTTTTGCACATGAAAAAATTATAATGAAAATATTTATTCCAATAAGTCAATTGTTAGATTATAATATGTTATTAAATATAATTATATATTTCAAAGCAATAGTAAACTCTCACTTTTTTTTTCGAGAAAAAGTTTTCCAAAATGTATGTTATTGATTGATCCCTAGAGTCCAAAAATAAGTACCGTAATCCGGGGTAATATTGATCATTTTTTTTCAATATATTTCGATCATTTTTTCTGTCAAGGGGAATATGGCATGGTTTATATTTTTAAAACCAGTACTGGACTCCTATGAACGTAAAACATGGTTGCAGAAATTTATTAGACCTCTTTAAATTTGATTTAAAAATCGTTTTGGTTTCTGTTCTGAATATGATGCTTTGGGGTGACATTGATCAGCCTCTATTCCGACGATTTAACGAGTTTTCTTGATGATGAAGGGTACAAAACACCTTACAAATATTTTACCTTAATTTTTAACGTTTTGTTTTGAAAATATTTACAATCGAAAAAAGAACTATTATTTTTGCCCCTAAATGTAGGCATAATTAAATTACTAATATTGGTCCAAAAATTAATGCTTATCCAATAATTATCTGTAAGACTCAAAATACTGTATTTATCTAGATGCTAGAAAAATGCGCCTTAAAGTATGCAATGTTTAGGAAACAAGGAAAACTTTTTGAACTTTCTATGTCGGATACTTACAAACTGTGAAATATGAACTAATATGGTCAAGAATAAGTCAAAGGACCTTTTATCTTTGGATTTTGCTAGCCTTTGGCCTAGGGTCAGGGCACCCTGGATTAAGGATCAAGTCTCCTTTAATAAAGGATCTAGTCTCCATTAACATAGAAAATATCACAATTTTCTTTCGTCTCAAGAAAATGCTTCTAGTTCGATTACTCATGAGTCGTTCTAATTTTTGGAGCCTATAAACTTGAAGTTAAACACAACAAGATATAAGGAAAATAAGAAAAAGGGGATCAAGTATTTTCATCCTCCCCTATATTTGTCGATTTGTTGTCAGTTTTCCCATTTTCGCATTTAGACGCCCCAAATATTTCTTCTTTTTGACGTAAACTACGATCATTTTTTTCTAAATAAAATTCAGATAAAACTAACTGGTTAGATTAAACTAACAAATGATCTAGTTGTCATGAGCTGTTTTAGATCGAAAACGCATTAGCCAAGAATTTTGGACGCTACCAAAATGATAATTTTTGAAAAATAAGTCCATTTCCTGTTTTCTCATGTTTTATTTAAATGTAGATTTTGACAACTCCTAAAACATCAAACAGGGGCCATTAGAATTAATATTTAAATTTACATAATTTAATACATTCTACTTTAAAAAAGTTAAATAATGGTTTGCTTTGATTTAATGCTGATTTTAGTAAACACCGTCCAAATACAGGGTTAGCTTTTAAAGAGCTAAAAAAATCAATTTTTGATTTTTTTTTTCACGAAGTTACAAGTTATAAACAGACATGTTTCACATATAAAAGCAAAAACATTTTTCTTAGATTATTTTTCCGTTAATGTAAATCATTGCTTGTTAAACATAATTTAAATAGTAAATTTAAAGAGATTAAATTCGTTTTTTTTTTTCCTTTTTTTTTGAAAACCTTCAAGTAAATTTAAATTTTGAACTTCATGATACACTTTTGATTGCAAGTCTCGATTTTTGCCGAAAGCACCTCTGAGCCCTATTCTTTTCTTTGATATAAGACAATCAAACTCACTAGACCATTTCAGCAAAGAAGATGCATTTCATTTTAAGTATCACGTTTCACATTTTCCTGTTTGGGCATCTTGCAACACTTTCCAACTTCAATGGTTTTTAAAAACTTAATGTTCACAGATAATAACCAGCTTTTTTCAAATTTATAAAAATATGCTATCTTTAGCCTACTAAGAAAAAGGAGTAAGTTGCAACTAAATTTTTAATCAAACGAAAACATTTGAATTTTATTTTTATATTTTAGTGATTTTATAACGCATAAAGCACCAATTGCAGTATTTTTTTTTGTTTTGTTAGAATCTAAATAACTTTACAATTTTGCTGTCAAAATCGTTCGGCAACAGGGTAAAAAATACTACAACAAACTCTACTAACTGGAATCATAAAAATTTATATTTGAATGGATGAAATTTCAAATTAACAAACGCGTGATGAAAAACAATTATATTCCTGCATATGAAAATTTAGATATATAAGTTGAATCTTTGATTTGCATTGTGATGCATTTAAGCCCAGACTGGTAACTGAATTATAAAATATTTATTTCAAAAAATGGTGATTGTCCGAAAATTATGTTTATACCTAGAGTTTTGGAAAAGGATAAAAAAGCAAAATAAAGTTTGAAGGTGATCAAGCCAATCCTCCATACTGGGTGAAGTTATTCACGGCATCGAAAAATCTAAAAATTTGGACATCTATTGCAATTTCATTTTGTAATTTCTTAGAAAATCAAAAACATAAAAAAAACTATCTTACGGTGTGAGAAACTATGTCATCATTATTTTGTTATCATAAAATGATAACTTTTTTTACATTATATTGAAATAAGAATTAAATAAGTGTTGTGGACCTTGACTGGAATCAACAGTGGAAGTCATTTATCACGGCCCTATGCACCAAAGAATCGACGCGGGACCATTAAGTAAGTTTTTAATTTTTACTGAAATCAGTCATACATTGCTAAAAAAACTAATAAGCCTACACAAGAACATAGAAATAATTTTTTAGTTATCTGTTATTTTATGAAAGATAGAGATTTTGTTCAGATTTTCTAGTTTCAGAGATATTAAAGAAAATATATGTAAACTTAAAATTTTAAGCAAATTTAATAGAATAAATAAAACTATTTCTGATGGTGTTTAAAAGTTTTTTGCAAATTAAGATATTAATTTTTAAACACCTTTGTTGAAGACTGCAAACATTATTTCGGTTTCAAATTTTCTATGAAATTTTATTGAATTCATAGATTTTCGTTGAACTGGAAAATTTTTAAATGAAAACTTATGAAAATTTTTCTCACAATTCATCGTAGTCATCGAAAAAGTTGATCATCGATTTTATTTTATTGAGAACCTCTATTTTAAAAATCTTTGTAACATTTTAAAGTTTTTCAAAAAAAAAGTGCACAAATTTTTTAAATAAATGTTTACCCATTTTAAAATGTTAGACTTGAATCTCTGAAACAAGAGCTGAGATAATGAAATTAAATGCATATCTGGATTTAGCCAAGGCCGGATTAAAGGGGGGGCAAAAGAGGCAATTGCCCCGGGCCCCGCGACTCAGGGGGCCCCCCGAGAGAAGAAAAAGTTTTAACATTACTTTTATCATACTACTAAAAATCCATGAAAAGAAATCAATACTAGAAAGTCGGAATGAAAACTTGAAATATAAAAACTAAAGGGCCCCCGTGAAATAATATCTAGATTAGTTATTGTCTTAAAAAAGTTAAAGGGGCCTCCTAAAGTAAGCAGTGAAGGAGCTCTCCCACATTTTGCGAGCTGAAAATATCATAATCTTCTGAACAAAACCGAATTCGAAATTTTATTTAAGAAGAATATGAGGTAAAACAGTTAACAGTTAACAGTTAAGTAAACCTCAAGTTTTCATTTTTTATCGAAACATATCTGTTACGATATTCTGTACAGAACAGTTAAAATAAAGAAAAAACATCTCCTAATTTTCATTACATTCAAACGTCCTGCACAACAATAATGTTTGTTTTTCCAAGTTATGGTTGACTGCACTAAAATAGCAGTTAATTTCTCTTTATGATAAACAATTCAGAGCTTTTGCCGGGTAGTATCCGGGTTAATACCGCTTATTATAATAAACTTTCACTATTCAATCATTATTATTGAAATTTTCATTGGTTTATAGATTCTAAACCTTTTTCCCTCCATATTTTTTAAATAAAAATTTTAAAAGATACTGTAGTTGCCTCAATTATACCAATCGACAGTACAGGATTTCTTTATTGAATTTCCATCCCAATTTCTGTCTTAGACTTTAAATTTGTATTGGATTATTTTCAACTGATTTAACCAAAATTTCATCATGATCATTCTCAAATTATCATAAAAACGCTGTGATAGTTGAGTTGCTAGTATAATTGAGTGATTTGCTTAATATAAATATTTTTATGATCTTAATCTTATCTTTTTCCAGATTAAATTCATTGGGATTTTCGAGTCTTGGGTTGTTTCTTCAGTTACTGAAGTTCAGTTTAATAATATTTCTGAATTTTGAAAATTGAGGATCTTTTATAAAGGTAATAAACTCTTTTGGATTCCTTATCTGATTTTTTCAATGATAAATGGTTCTGTGTTTCAAACATTAAATCATTATTCTCATTTTTTTTCATCCGATCATTTTTGCACTAATACCCCTTTGGCTTTGAGGGCATCGAATGAAACTTTCGTCACATTTAGTATAACAATTTGATAAAAAAAAAATGTTATCTGATGAGAATCATATTCAAAAACATCGCATAAAATGATTTTTTTTTTGTGTTTCAAAGGCATAGAATTGAAATTCACATTTGGTGTAATTTCTGCTTTTGCTCTGATTGTAACTTTGTTTTTTTTTTTTAATTTAATTCATAGATCGTCTCTCAAAACATGATTTGAACCAATGCTTTAAATTTTAGACACTGAATTTTGGTTCTGAATTTAACGTGATTTAAAGTTTCGAATTCTCAACTCTTATATCTGTATCTCTATGGAATGAGGATTTAATTATTTTCTTTATATTTTTTTAAATTTTGTTTTCTATGTTTCAAATCTTCATGATATTTGCTAATTGTCACTAGATGAGAATCTCTAGAATAAGCACAAACCAAACGATCAATGATGATATGAAAATCATTTAAAATATCTATCCGGTGAATTTTTTTCCTAAGTGAACTTTAGTTGGTGATAAGGGTTTAAAAAAAAGAAAATTAAATTTTCCATTTTCAGCTTAAATCAGAGTTTTCATTTCTAATAAATATCGAAACTCATCCGCAATGCTTGCACGTGATTGATTAACATTCTTTATTTGAAGATACCAGAAACTATTTTCTACGCAGACAACATGGCTACTTGAAGATAGTATATTGAACTCATTTCCAGTTTTTACACTTTTAAAGGTTTTGTATTTTCTGGATAGCATTTGAAAAAAAAATCGAATTATAGGGGCCCCCCGAGAAAAATTGCCCCGAACCCCCCGATGGCTTAATCCGGCCCTGGATTTAGCACTTCCAAATCGGACAAAATCAGCTCTTAAAATTTTTGCCCATTGGAAAAATGTGATTTTTTTGCCTTGTGTTATCTAGAACTGATGCAACATTTTATGATTTTTATTTACACAAGGCAACAAATTTCAAACTTTTTCTGAGGTGCAAAGAATTTAAAAAAAATTGTAGGGCGCTGATTCCAAATGATTTTTTTTTGTTTTTTTTTTCTATCAGCTCTTGAATTATAGCACTTTTCAGGAAAAGCTGTAGAATATCAAAAATATTTAGAAAATAATTTTTTGACTCAACCATCATTTTTTTCTGAAGACCGCAGTTGATTTTGACTTCTGAAAAAAAAAAGTTATTCAAGTTTTTTTTCCTTAATTTTTAAAGATATTTGATATTTGATATTTCTAAAACGATAAGTCAAATAATTTTGAAGTTTTCAACCAAGATGTTGAATAAATTAAAATCTTCAATTTCAAATATTCAATAGCTTTCTTAAATGATGTCAGAAAAAGTTTTAACCTTATCTACAGTCCCCCCACAATCATAAGTCACTTAACGTATCCTTTCACCATAAAATGCTTGTTTATTCGAGTAATAGTTGACCAAATATCAAGCTTTGCATACATTTTAGTCATGAAATGCTTCCTCTTTGAGTTCAAATGTGTTTTTATTTTCAGTTTTGTTAAAAAATAACATAATTTACCGAAACTATCAGCGTTTTTCAAAACCACAATTATGGGTCAAAATTGAAGCCCGTAACAATTCTTAGTCAAATTGCTCACAATTATTAGTCACATAGAAGTCCATGGCAACACCCAAATATCAACATGGAAATCATCGCGTTACCTGGAAAACATTCAGGGGCATTCTTTGATAGTATAAATTCAAGGGGCATTTGGGTAGAGCTATAGCAACCAGGAAATGTTTTGCTTTGCTAGCAAAAAAGTGACCCATGATTGTGTGAAATTTGGTAGATGTTGTAACAATTATGGGTCAATTTTATTATGCAAATAATTTTGAAATTTCGCGTTTTATTCGCTCAGTTCTATTCGGAAAATGTAAACTCGTCCTTTTTGCCTATATGAGACCTATTTATTTTGTTGGAATTTTTCAAATACCCGCATATGGGGCTTAACGGTTTAAGACGTCAACCATATAGCATTGGAAATTTTTGCGATAGTTCAACAGATAAACATTAACATATGACAAAAACTATTCAAAAAGCAATTTCCCTGTGATCAAGTGCACATATAATACTTTTAATGCATTTTGATGACGTTATCGATAAACTAAAAATAGAAGAACGAAAAAAATTGTTTTAGTTCAGTAGATATCAGCAGTTCAAAAGACCGGTGACTAATAATTGTGTGTGACCCATGATTGTGGGGGGACTGTATTTCAAATTTAAAAAATGCTGTTTTTTTATTTTCAAACGTTGTATCTCTGACACAAAATTATCTCGACAAAACTGAATGCTTGATTGAATGAAGGTTTGTTAATTGATATTAAATCAGCATAGAGATTTCACGTAGATTTTTTTAATTAAAAATTTTCTAAAATGATCTATTTTACTCTAAACTGTCCTATTTGAAAATTTCTACACGCTATATCTCCAACACTAGAGGGTGATAAACAAAAAAATAAGTTTTTCTAAGTTTAGGCACAAAAATATGCTGTTCCCTTTTATTAATAAATTTTAATCTTTTTAAAAGTTGAAAAATCCAATGTTTCTATAATTCTTTGTTGTGAATTCGAAACGAAGGCTTATAATGTCATTTAATTCGTTTCATATTTAAAAAAAAAAGTTCAAAATCTATAATGAGAGCTTGAAATTCAGAAGCTCCAGAGTTCTGAATTATTTTTCATTATTTTAGTTCAGAATTAAAATAAGATTAAAAAAACAAATTCTTAAACGACAATTTACAATGAGAAGCGATTACAGAATCGATGAAAACAACGCTATATTTCTAATAAACAAACCTTTTATTTAAAAAATTACTATATTTCTGAATCACTTTTCAGAAAAATGTACCAAAACAATAAAAAATGTCAGTTTTAAAATAAGCTAAATTCATAGCCATTTTTATCAAAAACTTATCTCAAATAATTGCTTTTTCTAACGTATACTTAAAAGTAGGGTAAAAAATTAAATCATTAAAATTTCGTTGTGGAAACCTTGCGCTGATATTAAGTTGATCTGGAAAAATAGATAATTGAAACATTTCTTAAAATTTTCTTCCATTCAACAAAAAGTGTTTTTTTACCTTTATAAAATGAGCTATATAAAATAAGCATTTAAGTTGAAATTTTATTAATTCTCAGTATACAAAATATGAACATAATCGTTTTATCAAGATTCGTAGATTAAAATTGTTTTAAAGGAAATCGAAAAAAATTTATAAAGAAAATGAGTAAAAATAGTTTTAATTTCAACTTTTATTTAGATTTGATTCAATGAGATCAAATTGGAGGAGAAATGAACGGTTTCTCACGAGATATTCAAGATTTTATTGGTGAGTTTTTGAGAACTTGTAAAATCACCCCCTGCCCCAACTTCGTGTTCTTTTAAGGCTTTCTTTACGGAAAGAAGCCCCTTGTTAAATTGAAAAATCGATCTATAAGAAACCGATCCTCAAGCTCCGATTTTTAAGGTGGATCGATCCTACGGCCGTTCATCTGAATCGATCTTGGAGTTCGAAGTTTTCCTTATGATAGAACAATCCTAACTTAAATACTCAAAAACCTAAATCGCACAATATTTTTATCCACCCTTAGAGCAAGTTCACTGGTGTTGGGAAAAAGTGGTAGAAATTTTGATATTTTGGAAATTTTACCATGCGCAAATGTTTTCAAGATCTTGGGGCGTTGTATTTTTTTTACAACACTGTTTCTATTTCAGCCGTATGTGATAGAAATATTGCTGTTTTTGCATCACGGCATGCGAAACTACAACACGTGTGGTTAAAAACCTTGAAGGCCACAGATCTCGGAAATGTTTTTGCATGGAACAATTTTCAAAATGTGCAAAAAGTGACAAAATTTATACCACTTTTTCCCAACACCAATGAACTTGCTCTGAGTTAACTAAGTTTTTTTAAATCATAAATATGAAGTTCGTGATCGAAATCTAGTTACAAGATTTTCATATGTTATTATTCCCCATATCAATCAAAAAGCCTCCACCAAATCAGTAAGCAAACGAAACTTTTATCTCGTGTAAAGTGCTTGCAATTGACAATGAAACTTAATTGTTGTGAAATGAATCTTTTTTTTTCTATTTGACAGTCTTGAGATTTCTGAGTTAGTGCAATGATTTCTCCGTTTCTCGATTCAACACGAGCCGTGTGCTAATGAAATAAGTTCCTCCATTTTCGTGGGGGGACTCTGGATTTTCCGAATGATTGCTTTCCCAGCAGCCGCGAAGACACCACAGGAGAACCCCAAGATTACATAACAAAAAATAGCCACAGGCAAAACCTCGGCTCTGGAAAATCTGAAAAACGTGAAAATGACTCGAAAAAAGAATTGAAAAAGACTATAATCACCTTGTTGTTGCTGCTGTTGCCTTGTTCCCGAGAAGAAACGACTTCCATACAACCGGAAATCGTCGGAGCCCCTCTTCGCATCGGGTAGCGAATCGGTTTGAGGGATGTTGAGTGCTGGGGCCACAATTTTCTATGTGCGTGTGACCTCTCTCTTTCGTTTTTCACTCAGTTTGATAAGGTTTCTTGGTTTGTGCGAATAAACTTTGGGGGCACTCACACTAAGTGGTTTCCTATCCCTCTTGCTACTAGGCTATTGTCTGATCTGGATTTGGCGAGAAAATCAACAGCATCTCTGAACTACTTTCGCTGAAATTTTTTATAAAGCGGATGGCGGTTTTTGCGGTTTCAATTTCCACTCAGGCTTGTTGTATGCTTTCACTCACTTTTACTCGGAAAAACTTTGTCCAAGGATTGCTAAGATTGTTTAACTTCATGTGCTGTTTTTAGAACTTCTGGTTTATCATTTTTTTGAAGACATGATACAGTTGGCGTTGATTTCAAGTTTCTCGATTAGGTTTAGAGATTGCGTGGAATATTTTCTTTTATTTGTTTATATTTTTGCTACAAGCTTATCTCGCGTCAAACAAACGGTGGTGGAATGTTTTCAGTGAATTAGATTTACAATCAAATCAATTGATAAATGACCGGAAGTGACTGTGCGACCGACACTAATTACCTAATTATGGCGTAACCTAACCTCAATCAATGCACCTCGTGAGCTCATTCCGATGCTATCTTCTCACCAATACACACTTAACTAATTGTCACGCATTGCGTATCCACAGCATCGTAGATCTTCCCGCTGCCACCTGTTCCTCACTGCGGACGCATCATTCGGCCCGATAGGTCACAAAGCGATGCGTTACCTAACAAATACGCAACAATTCGCAGCTGCTGCCGCTGCAGTTTTCGCGTAATGTTGATTTCGAAAAAAGAAAAATAAAAAAACACGAACACGGACATCCCTCCACGGCGACGTCACACGGACGACTTTCTGAGGACAGATTTTTTCCGGAGTTTTTATACCGCCCAGCACCCGATCATGCCGCCGATACGGTTCTAATCTGCTGCACTGCCGCCAGGCCGGGGGCCATTCTGTACCTCGAGCGACCCCCCAGAACTCCCCGGGACCTCAAACCCCACCAGGATGCTGCCCCGGATCGGTATTCATTCTTCCGCGGCGGTCGGCCTCTGTGCATCCCAACTGGCGAAGCGCTTCCGTGGAAATGCAGCATGCAGCATCAGCCCCAACGCCAATGGGGCAGGAAGTAGAGCTCTGTCCTCCGAAGGAAAAAGGACGAAAGCGTACACGATGGAAGAGCATCTGCCCTCAGAATCAAATGCACGCATACACACCCAAAACACGATTTCGCCGTGTTGGATGTGTTGGAGCTCTCGTGAAAACTCGATTCCCCAACCGAACGAGTCGAGCTCCCCTTTTTCCGTCGTTGCCGGAAAACCGAAGCATTTCCGGAAAAAACGACGGATTTCCCCTTCGTTGCGAGTGCGAGTCTCGTCTCGACAGGATCCAATTCGTGTGTGCCTGTATGCGGGTGGAGCCGTTGGGGAAAATCGTCGAACGGATGCTGCCAAGGCGGACTATAAGGAATCGATTTTCTCATTCTGAGCAAAATGACGTGAGTTGGGTTCCGAAGAAGAATTCGAGAATTATGAGAAGTGAAGCAACGTAGTACACGGAAGAAAATGTTTTTATTTGTTAGGGATTTTTTTGTTATTTTATTCGTTTTTTAGGCCAATTCACTTTGACAAGTTTTTAAGCACCGAGGGTCTTTTAGACCGAGTAATTTTAAATATTAAACTTTATAAATTGATTGAAAAAAAATCAATATAACTTTGTGAAATTGCCACTGAGATGCACATTTTTCAATGTTGGCGTTTCTGTAGCTTGGTAAATAACTATCCCATCGCTGCAAGCTTTGTATGGAAATTTCAAATTCTTAAATTTTTACACCTCCCGCAACTTTTTTTATTGTTGTTTTTACTGTCATTTCTGCAATAAAAGTTTTGCAAGCGATCCATCCAGTCCAAAATAAGCGCAACGAGTTTTAATTTTGTATGAATATTTGTATGAAAAACAAAATTTATCATTGAAGAATCATCAGAGATATACTGAAAGTTACGAAAAATATAACTTAGGATTAAAAATGTTCCTTCATTCTTGCAGCATTATTCATGTCAACAAAGCACAAACCTTACACAAACTACTCCAAAAAAGATATTCGGTCTTATACAAAAAAAAAATTCTTCAAATGTTTTTTCTAATTTTATCGTTTTTGACTGCTTATTTGAAAGCTGTTTAACCGTAGGACGAGAGTAAAAAATCTCAAAAAACTGCTTTGCATTGCAGAGGAGTTTCTTGATTTACATAACCTTTGCAAAAACATTTTATGAAATTATTAAAAGCTCTAGCAAACAAGGTTTACCATTTTTAAATTTATGACACGAATGCCACAAAGATGGCAAAGTGTTACTAATAAAACTTAATAAAAAAAAATTCTTTTCAATGGATTCAGTTTTTTTACTTTGAGTAGTTATAACTTGTTTCATGAAATATTTAGCTGCTTTTCATGTTAGCCAAAAATCAAGCTTAAGAATAGTCAAAACTGAAAATCAAAGACCAACTTCATTTCAAGTTTATTTGAATGTTCTGGATAATGTGTAAAAATTTCTTATTCCATACAAATTTTCATACAAAATTGAAAAACGTTGTGGAATCAACCAAATAATCTCAAATTTTGCACTGATGTTTGGTGATCCAAAAGGCGTTGAAAAAACATATGGGAGCAAAAAGACATTTTTTGCAGCTGTCTCAATTCTCATTTTACCAATACCGTTTGCCTATAATGATTTTCCCCCAAATGACAAAAAGGCGAAATCGAACTCCAGAATGAACTAATCCCCATAAATTTAATGAAGTTTCATTATTTCACAAACTTTTTTGAAAGTTTTTAACTAAATTTTTATTAGAATAAGGTTGCCAAATTGCCCGGTTTTATCCGATTCTGCCCGGATATTCAAAACTAAATTTAAAAAAAGCCATGTCCGACCCGATTGCTTGGATTTCATTGAAAAAAGCCTGAATTTTGCCAAGATTAATTCACTTGATTTACCAAAACAAAAAAAATCAAATTGTGTTTCCATTCATGCATCCAAAACGATTTTTTAGCAAGTTTTACAGAAATTATCATGAAAAGTTGTTTGAGCGCATAAAATACGATACAAAAACTGCTAATGAGTTATTATCAGTTCTCTCATTGATCAATATTACTCAATTTCCATCTGATTTTCAGTCATCTGGATGCACTGCTGCCCAGTAAGCGAGTCCTCTCAAAAATCGACAGAGCATGCAAAAAAGTGATAGTTGAGTCACCGAACTTAGAATAAAACGGGTAATTTCAGCGACGCTCCAAGAACGCAAAAATTCTCATTCGGTTTTTCCTGCCGAGATACCTAGAGGCAATGCATACGAATGTGTACATGCGAAATCAGTTTGAATCGTACTCTCGTACGGTGTGGTCGCTTTTATCTCCGTGTTTTTTTATATGCGTGCTTTCAATCGTAGCAGTCGACTTCGCTCACAGGCAGGCAAACACGCGTCTCGAAGGGAAACATACAAACACGATTCGGATTGTGTTCGTGTGTTTCTCTGGTGGGCGTGTCTTATATTATTTCGTGGCACTCACCCAAGGTACGCGTATGGTGTGTTCCTCTCTGCCGATGTGATGATGCAAAATCGCCAGAGAGATCGTTACGATCCATCTGGCGATTTGAGTTACTTCTCTGCCGATTCATGTTTACTGGGTGGTTGCAGAGAGAACATGACGATGATTTTCTCTCTTGAATCCTGCGCGGGAGCAAAATCACTTCAAAATTTGCAAACATGCGAATTTTCTATCATAACCGATTTAAACAGATTTTAGACGATATTTTATACGAACTTTTCTCTACGCAGTTGGAATTGCGATTCACAACACCATTGTAAACGACTTTAAATCCATTTTTAAAATGCAATGAAAAGTGCACTGTTCCAAAAATGATATGATTGGAAAAGCACTACTTGCATAAATACTCGAGCTCCCAAGCAAAATGATGCATGACCACTACATTCAAGTGAAACAAAAAAAACATTTTATGGGATTTTCATTCTATTTATCCCAAAACAATAATAAAAAAATAAATAAAAGTGAGAATCGAACCCAACGCAACATTCTTATTTCGACTGCCAGTCCGATAACTTAACCAGTGTACCAACTGAGTCGGTAAGCAAACGAAGGTTAATTGTCATAGTCTACCACGCCACCAAAAAAAACGCACTGCGTTGGCCGGTGTGTTTTTTCCCTCCCCTGTTGTTTTTGATGGAAATAAGGAAGAGAATGGGATGAGAATGAGATGGGATTTTTTTTTCTCTGACTTGGGTTCTGATTATCAATAATTTGTCTGAATATTTAAAAAAAAAAACTGTGGCGTTTGGAAACAAAACATAACAATTATTTTCCTGTAAATAATGCCAGGTGAATTTGAGTTTATTAAATTTGATTTGGTGCAGTTTTTTTAAACCCACGTCTTCATAGGTTTTTAAAATGAATAAAAATAGGTGAATAGGATAAATAAGGCTCTAGAGGCTAAAGAAATTTGGTTCCAAGGCGATGTATAGAAATTTCCTGGGCTCACCCAAATGCTTAATTCAGCCACAGAGAACAGACGTACAAGCTATCTCACGAAACTTGTGTAAAATTTCAAACGAACATTTTAACCAATTTTTCCTTTTTGGCTTAACCACCAAATGTCTCCAAATACACCAAAGAGAACTGTGAAAATTTGATTTTTAACTTTTGAACGGCGCAATAGATGGCACTGTTTCAAGTCAATTTTCAACGTATTTTTTGGGTGTCAGCATTTGAAATTTTACACACTTTTTTAAAGATATTTTGTTCGAGCTTGTACGTCTGTTCTCTGTGATTCAGCTTTGCTTTTAACTCCAAACGCTCAAAATGATATGAAACGAATCGTTTTTTGTTTGTTTCGATTATAGTCGTTTTAACATCTTTATGGCATTCGCGACTTTATCAACGGTGCAGTTAGCGGATCGTTATTGAAAAACTTATCCTGTGCAACTGTATTCGATGTTTGCTCTCGGGCTCGAACTCGCGGACATCGGCTCAGGAGACAACAGACTTGCCAACTGAGCTATGAAACGAATCGAGTTCAAGCCAATTGTCATGAGTTTGAAGAATTTTGTAGTTTCGGAAATTTCTAGAATTTCTTGCAAATGATTATTCCCACGTGCATCGAATGTTCTAGAATTTCTATTTGTTCCACACAAATTGCGTTCATCGAAGGTTCCAGAACCATCCTTTGTATAAAAGTTTGCGCGTGGCAGGAACATTCCAGAAGGTTCAATGCGCGTATAAATAGAGCCTCGCGTTGCAATGCAAGTCAGCTGAATTCAGGAATCCGCGTTTTAAGTATCGTTACACTTTTCAAGTTGTAAAGTAACGAGAAATAGTGAAATAAAGAGAAATAACCTGAGTTTGAAGTGTTGTGTCGTCTTTCAATCTACAGATCCAAATTACAGTCTACTTGCCCAGACAAATCGGATGATTGATTCTATGTCTCAGATTGATATTTCAGTCTAAATCATCTCTACATCGCATCGGTCTGTTGAGCAATTAAAAGTTAATCAACCCGGCATAGTTATATCAACCTTGCATAAAGGAGAACTTATCCGAGATATGCCGATAATTGAATAAAATGTGAATAATTTTTTATATATTTAAATATAACTGAAATGCAAAAACCAGGGTCACAATTTTTCATACAATCAAATGAAACTTGATGCTGTAAGAAGCTCAGTCTCAAAAAGCTTTACTGCCTGTCAAAAAAAAACTTCGGATTTTTATACTACAATGAAAGTCTTCCAGTGTTCATTAATTTCAAGAAGACCGAGAGCACTCTGGATTGTCAATAGGAAAGTCGGGTAAGACGGACACTTTCAATATTTCGAAAATTACAATGTTTGGCACAAAACAAATGATGGGAATTTGTTTGCTTATGTATATCAACACTTTAGAGATCCTTCGTTGATTTACAGCAAGCAAGGTCTCATAATAGTAAACAAAATAAACAAAAACTTTGAGTATGCACAATTTGATGTAATTATCTCTACTCAGAAAATAGTCCATTATTCGCAACATTCTCGGAAATTTCAACCGTTTTCAACGGTTGAATGTTGATTAGGCTTCTTATTGACAACCTGCAGGAAAACCAGTGAATTTTGGTTTAGGGCCTTGAGCAACAAACGTTTTGAAAAAAAAGTTGCTAAGTCGGGTAAAATGGACAATACGAGATCGGGTAAAACGGACACATAAGTTTCCCCAGGTATTTTAAATGTTTCATCGGTTTGATCCTCCATATTCCCTCAAAAGACTTTGGCAAGAACAACTGTTGGTCGAAAAGTATTCATAATCTCAAACATGCCACAAAAACTGTGAAAACTTGATCCCCAGTGAAAAATGCGCCTTAAAATACGGAATTCCGAAAACCACGCTGTTTCGCTAGCGAATTCGGACCAGTTGGTTCCATTTTGGTTTAAAAACATTCTCAAATGCATTCACAAAAATATGTACCTACTTGTACAGCAATTTTACTGGCAATATCTACCTTTTCAAGGCAGTGTCCGTTTTACCCGACCATTTTTAAAAAGTTTAATATGTAAGCATGTTTTAGATGGCTATAGAAACAGTCTTGCTGAAGGAAATTTTCTTATTCCAATAATAAATACGATAGATAGGATCTTAACTGCCATCTGCAGGAAGACTGCGAAGAAAAAAGCAATATTTGATTTTCTATTGCGATTCTACCTTAGGGTGTCCGTCTTACCCGGCTTTCCCCTACTACCTAGTGTACTGTCAAATGAAAACAATTTTTTTTCAGACGAAACCGTTTTAAGTGATTTTCAAAGTGAATTGAAAATGATCAGTGGCTTGTTCTTTAACTTGCTGAAATTTGATATTTATTAAATCCAATTTTCCAATGTTTACTGAGTTTTAAAAACCTTGTCTAAGAATCAAAGTTGCGTGGTTTGTTCGATTTGATGTTTATGTAAACATGTGTATTAATTAGCCTTTTCTTTAAAAGCATACTATACATTATCAATTTTTATGAAGTGTTTTATTTAGAAATTAAAATATTTATTACAACATTTATCCTTCGTACCTAATGCAAGAGGTTATACGATAAAAACTCGTATGAGTTAAGCCACATGAAAATTTGTGAAAATAGATATGCTTCAAAACTTATGATAAAATTTCAAGAAAGAAAACCAAAAAAAGGAGTTTCACTTTTTTATTTCTTTTAGTTCCTTTCATTTTTGATAAGATTATTCTTTAGGAAAAAAATGGCAGGTGCTTCTTCAACATGAAATAGATAAAATGAAATGAAATAAAAAATGAAATTTCAAATGAAAATTAATAATCGTACCATGAAAGCCTTCGGAAACACCATCCAGTTTCGAATGAGCTTCACTTAGATGAATTTACAGTCAAAAGCTTTTTTCTTTCATTCGACAGCTTTTCGAAAATTGAAACTGAAATATGGAGACACTGGCAAGAACCAAAAATGTTTATTTTGTAATAAGAGAACTGTGGGTAAGCCCGTCAATTTTTATAATTTTAGAGATATTGACATACATGAAACCTACCGTGCAGCGTTAAACGTCAAAATAATAAACAAAACAATCCGGAGAGCCACTGATGAGCAATTTTTCGCTGTAATTTTTCGCGGGTGGAATTTAAGGTTTAATTTGCGAAAAAAAGCTTCAAATCCATTGTAGTTGGTGTGCAGTTGGTATCCTTTCTTGTTGGTTATCGCTGAGATTCGAGTTGAGGTAAGTTAAATCTTTAAAGTGGTACAAATTTTATTCTTAAAAATATGGATGTTATGGGGGTAAGACCGCCAATCTTTGAGTAGGGTAAGCCTGGCATACTATGTGGATAGTTAGGTGTTACTTAAACACATGAGGGTGCCGATGTGGTCTAACGGATAGGCTGGCACAAGTCTGATTTTGGTATTCCAGGCGTATTGGGTTCGATTTGAGACTTTTGGGTTCTGATCCCATAAGTGGCCGACAGGTAAGATGTGTTTCCTCATATAACTGACTATATACTAAGAATGTTCAATCAGATTCCATCTAGCCAGGAATATACACGGATGCCGGAATACTTTTAAGTAAACTAGCCCACCTGATTGACTCGTTCTTCCAAAATAAACGTACATAAACACAATACATATGATGTACGCGTTGCATTGGAGATTTATCGAACTTAACAATCTAAAGAATGCATGTGAGCACATACTTAGGCAGAAACTGAGGTGAATCCATGCACCCATGGTGGATAATCAACAAACAAACATACAGTTAGGTGATACTGAAACACATTTTCTCCTATTTAATATTTTTTATCGTAGTCTTGAAACTTGAATTCTAAAATATATTTGAAATAGGTCCTATCTGTTATAAAATAACAGACACGAATATTTTGGAACTTGTTTCGTTGAAATCTCCTGACCCTGAAAACTGATAATGTCATACTTAACTGAATTGTACAGAATAATAATATCTTTCATTGAGCGGTTTTTGAATGTAAATCGGTCAGTTTATGTTGAGAAAATTGATTACCAATTTTAGGTGCTGATCCTATGCCCCATGGGGTGCTGGTCTTAACCCCACTGGTTTATGAATACCTACTGTTTTTGTCACTGTTTTTATAATCAACGAGCTGACCCGGTGTGCATTGCTACACCTTTTAAAAACAAATTATATTTTCAGAGATTTGTCTAATTTTTATTGTTTTGTTGGCATTATTTTAAATCGAATTATAACATAATTCGAAAACAACCGCTTTAAAATGAGAGCTGCATCTGGAGTTTCGAATTGCAATACAAAGATGAATTAAACTAATTTTCTGAATCTTGATCTATAAATGTGTGTTCGAGATCTGATAATTTTAATCTGTTTTCTTTAGCTTCACCCTGTAAAAGGAGGGTCTTAAATTATACGTACGCAAACAATCTGGTGTGCCTGATGTATTTTGGATTTATGCTAAAAAACTGATTAGAGAGTCCCCCTGTCCTGCTGAATGGAGGTCGAGGTCTTGAATAATGATACCCATTTTTTTCGCACCCAAAAATCCTCTTATATCAAATTAAGTTCCATTGGTTGATAAGTTTTAAGCTTTACAACAAAATTTATATGGAGCTCCCTCCTTTCTTCCCTTCTCTACACTGTAAAGCGTAAGGGTCTATAACAATCGTTGAAACATATCTCGTAACCAAGTACCTTTCCATGCCATATTCGTTTCCATTTGTTGGCTTCGTTAGCATCAATTGAGAACTTATGCTAACAAAAATATATTGGGCCTATCTCCCTCCTCCTATGTATCTACTTACTGGAAGGAGGATGGTGTGTCAAATAATCATAGAATCATACCAAGGGATTTCCATGTTAAGTTTTAATCATTTCTCGTTATTTGTAAAAAAAAAAGTTAAACGCAAGCTTTCCTCTTCCCATCCTATATTCTCAATTCTATCCTCCTACTGCAAGAAAGGAATTGTTTGATCGCTTCTCCATTTATACAAATATTAGTCTTTTGCTTGGTTGACCCCCCCCCCCCCATTCCTGTTAGGGGGAAGGGACTCAAATCGTAATAGGACCTTCCCCGGCCTCCAACATTCGAAGCTGCCAAGTTTCACGTAAATCGGTTTAGTAGTTTCCGAGTCTATAGGGAACTGTCTAAGCAACAATCTAAGCAATCTAAGCAACGATTCTGTGAAGGAAACAGAACAAAATTTGCTGTCATTTCTTGCAAAAAAAAAATAGTTTTCCTTAGGGGGGCGGGCTAACCCCCAGTTCTTACTTACTTAATGATCCCGCGCCGATCCTCCGGTGCATAGGGCCGTGGTAAAAGACCTCCACTGTTGACGATCCGGAGCCAGCGTCTTCACCTGGTCCCAGTCAAGATTCTCGTCGACAGTTCGGATTTCAGCGGCTAGGCTTCGCCGCCACGAGTTTCTGGGCCTGCCTCTTCTTCGATGACCTTCTGGATTCCAGTCAAGCGCCTCTCTGCAAATCTCGTTTTCATCTTTTCGCAGCGTGTGCCCAATCCATCTCCACTTACGTTCCCGAATCTCGATTTCAAGAGCCCTTTGATGACACCGGCGATGTAGTTCCTCATTCGAGATCCAGTTGCCAGGCCACCAAGCGCGAATGATATTCCGCAGGCAGCGGTTTACAAATACTTGCAGTTTTCGCGTCGTCACCGCATATGTGCACCAAGTTTCGCACCCGTACAGCAATACGGATTTGACGTTTGAGTTGAAGATTCGGATTTTCGTTCGTAGAGAGATCTGGCGTGACCGCCAGATGTTTCGGAGACTCGCAAACGCAAATCGGGCCTTTCTGATCCGGGTTTCGATGTCTTTCCTGGTACCACCATCAGGCGTTATCTGGCTACCAAGATACTGGAAGCACTCCACTTTCTCAACTTGTTGCCCAGCTACCATGAAACTGGAGGGATTTCCTGTGTTGATCTCCATCGACTTGGTCTTTGAGACCTGCTGCCTTGGAACTTTCGGTGAGGTCGTCGAGTTTGCTCTGCATGTCCGGTTGTGTTTGGGCGAGCAAAACAATATCGTCAGCCAGGTCAAGGTCGTTCAGTTGCTCCATTGTTGAAGGATTCCACGGCAATCCTCGGTTCGGTGCACAGTCGATCGATCCAGTCAGAATCTCATCCATTACGATGAGGAAAAGTAGCGGTGATAAGATACATCCTTGTCTCACTCCAGCAGTTACCGGGATTGGTTCGTAACCCCCAGTTCCCCTATCCATAATTTAAAGGTTGAAATTTAAAAAACCTATTCAAGAAATCGACAGTTTTGGTATCCTGAATAGTTCAATTAGATTACATCAAAATATGATATCCAATAAAAAATCTTTGATAAAGTGGAATTGTCCGTTAGAATCTTAACAACTTTTTTGTGTAAATGAAAATTGTTATCAAACTTACTCAAATCTATCCAGTTGTGCATATTTTTCAGTGAAAAACTTTGTGTAAAAGGACTGTAAAAAATATCCCAACTAAAAACATAGCTTATACTGGTAACGAAAATAACTTGCAGCTAAATTCATGCATCATACTGTCTGCAGCACCAAAGTGTGCAAAAAATATGTAAAATAACGATTGCAGATTTTCTCCAAGAAAAAACCGAAGATAATTCGGAAGAAAAAAAACTCGTTGGAAGAGTTTTCGGGGAGCAGTTTTCACATTGCGCGCGCTTCTCCATGATGCGAAACCTGGAGACAGAATTCCCCTCATCTTTTAGGAGACTGATTTCGAAAATCTTGTAGAAGAGACAATGTGTAAAAGTATAAAAGTAGTCCTTCTTCTGTCGCTGGAGGCATTCCCGAAAATGTACAATGCTGGAATTGGGAGCTGTCTTAATATGTTGGGCATGCTTATGATGAATGTTTGAACTCCTTGCCAAACATGTGTCAAAATTTGCTGTTGCTCAAAGAGAAAAATTTCAATTTGAACTAAGATTGTTTGAAAAATTTCAAAAAATTATTTCTTCTTTCAAACTTTTGCCTATCAAAATAATTTTACCATAAAAATACATTAAGTTTCTTGCTTCTAAGATTTAACCAAACGGAAAAGAAAATTAAAACTCATTTTAAAGATGAGCATATCCAGTAAAAAACATAAAATTAAAACATCAAAGTCGAATCAATTCCTTGAAACAGTTAGTCATTGGTGAAAATTTCAAAAAGTTATGTCTTCCAAGAACTACATCATCATTTTAAAAATAAATAATATGTTTCTCTTCTGAATTATTGAACCAAGTGGAATTTCGAAAGATTAAATTTCTTTTTACTTTTTACATAAATACTTGGCACAATGGCACATGATTTCTTATATTTTGTTTTATTTTTTCTTCTCAAAACAAAATTCCTACAGGAGTTATTTTTTTTAATTTATCTATAGTGTATTTGCAATTCCATTTTTTAAATTGTTTAAATGTATTCTGTAGAGGTGCACTGAAATCGTTGTTCCTACCGAAAGGTTTTTATTCTGTGATCGAAATCATATACCTTTAATTGTATTCATATTTCATTTGCACAACTGCTGCTGTATGAGAAACTTTCTCCACGATTACACCGGATCGGCCTATTCTCGGCAATGGGCTCGGTATCACGAACCGGAAATATCATTCGCAGGAAACATTTTGGCAGCTTTATTATCTTGGTAAATCCTGACGTCCTCGAAACACACGTCGTCGACGTCGTCCTGGTCGTCATTTTCATTGTAATGGAAAGGGGGTTGCAGCCCAGGAAAAGGGTAAGGGGATGTATTACATTGGTGGGTAGACCCTTCATTTGACAGAAATGTCGACGAGGACGACGCCGAGGCCTACCGGAGGCTCTGCTGCTGGGAAAAAAGGAAGTGGTTTTGTTTTCCATCCTACACCTTTTGGTTTGGCTGATGATATTTCTCCATTCACTGTTTCTCTCCGGGAATGTAAGAACACACTGAATGACTGCACAGCACAGCATCTTCTGCCTGGACCTGGCCCGAGACTATTACATGGTTGATTTGGTCCATACTCTTCCAAATGGTAACAATGCCCATTGCTGCTCCTTCTCCTTCGTCCGACAGAATTACCGGAAGGTTTGCAGTTGGGGGCGGGTTTCTGTCAGATGAAAATTACCTTGATCGGCTGAAACCCGACCTGGTTGTGATATCAATATTTAGGCCAATTTTGGTCCAATTAGCCTACCGTTTAGTGGCCATTTCAATTAGTGGTAATGGTTCAACCGTTTAACAGTTGAGAAATCTGTCGGTATATGTATGTTGATTTTCAGTATTCAGTTAATAACAGCTACACTGGAAGTGGATCGACTTCTTACTAAGTAAGCAGTACCATCGATTTCATTGGCCTTGGCTGTCTGGTGAAAGCAGCAAAGACCATATCCGCTGCTAGAGTTTCTATCAAGGATCTTTTATCAGGAAATGGGCGCGTGGGAAGAGTACGGTGGTCATGAACAAAAATGACAAAAATAATAAAAGAAAACAAAAATGACTACAGTGACAAAAATGACAAAAATGACAAAAATAATAAAAAAAAAACAAAAATGACTACAGTGACAAAAATGACAAAAATGACAAAAATGACAAAAATGACAAAAATGACAAAAATGACAAAAATGACAAAAATGACAAAAATGACAAAAATGACAAAAATGACAAAAATGACAAAAATGACAAAAATGACAAAAATGACAAAAATGACAAAATGACAAAAATGACAAAAATGACAAAAATGACAAAAATGACAAAAATGACAAAAATGACAAAAATGACAAAAATGACAAAAATGACAAAAATGACAAAAATAACAAAAATGACAAAAATGACAGAAATGACAGAAATGACAAAAATGACAAAAATGACAAAAATGACAAAAATTACACAAATGACAAAAATGACAAAAATGACAAAAATGACAAAAATGACAAAAATGACAAAAATGACAAAAATGACAAAAATGACAAAAATGACAAAAATGACAAAAATGACAAAAATGACAAAAATGACAAAAATGACAAAAATGACAAAAATGACAAAAATGACAAAAATGACAAAAATGACAAAAATGACAAAAATGACAAAAATGACAAAAATGACAAAAATGACAAGAATGACAAAAATGACAAAAATGACAAAAATGACAAAAATGACAAAAATGACAAAAATGACAAAAATGACAAAAATGACAAAAATGACAAAAATGACAAAAATGACAAAAATGACAAAAATGATAAAAATGACAAAAATGACAAAAATGACAAAAATGACAAAAATGACAAAAATGACAAAAATGACAAAAATGACAAAAATGACAAAATGACAAAAATGACAAAAATGACAAAAATGACAAAAATGACAAAAATGACAAAAATGACAAAAATGACAAAAATGACAAAATGACAAAAATGACAAAAATGACAAAAATGACAAAAATGACAAAAATGACAAAAATGACAAAAATGACAAAAATGACAAAAATGACAAAAATGACAAAAATGACAAAAATGACAAAAATGACAAAAATGACAAAAATGACAAAAATGACAAAAATGACAAAAATGACAAAAATGACAAAAATGACAAAAATGACAAAAGACAAAAATGACAAAATGACAAAAATGACAAAATGACAAATGACAAAAATGACAAAAATGACAAAAATGACAAAAATGACAAAATGACAAAAATGACAAAAATGACAAAAATGACAAAAATGACAAAAATGACAAAAATGACAAAAATGACAAAAATGACAAAAATGACAAAAATGACAAAAATGACAAAAATGACAAAAATGACAAAAATGACAAAAATGACAAAAATGACAAAAATGACAAAAATGACAAAAATGACAAAAATGACAAAAATGACAAAAATGACAAAAATGACAAAAATGAAAGACAAAAATGACAAAATGACAAAAATGACAAAAATGACAAAAATGACAAAAATGACAAAAATGACAAAAATGACAAAAATGACAAAAATGACAAAAATGACAAAATGACAAAAATGACAAAAATGACAAAATGACAAAAATGACAAAAATGACAAAAATGACAAAAATGACAAAAATGACAAAAATGACAAAAATGACAAAAATGACAAAAATGACAAAAATGACAAAAATGACAAAAATGACAAAAATGACAAAAATGACAAAAATGACAAAAATGACAAAAATGACAAAATGACAAAAATGACAAAAATGACAAAAATGACAAAAATGACAAAAATGACAAAAATGACAAAAATGACAAAAATGACAAAAATGACAAAAATGACAAAAATGACAAAAATGACAAAATACAAAAATGACAGAAATGACAAAAATGGCAAAAATGACAAAAATGACAAAATTACACAAATGACAAAATGACAAAAATGACAAAAATGACAAAATGACAAAAATGACAAAAATGACAAAAATGACAAAAATGACAAAAATGACAAAATGACAAAAATGACAAAAATGACAAAAATGACAAAAATGACAAAAATGACAAAAATGACAAAAATGACATAAATGACAAAAATGACAAAAATGACAAAAATGACAAAAATGACAAAAATGACAAAAATGACAAAAATGACAAAAATGACAAAAATGACAAAAATGACAAAAATGACAAAAATGACAAAAATGACAAAAATGACAAAAATGACAAAAATGACAAAAATGACAAAAATGACAAAAATGACAAAATGACAAAAATGACAAAAATGACAAAAATGACAAAAATGACAAAAATGACAAAAATGACAAAAATGACAAAAATGACAAAAATGACAAAAATGACAAAAATGACAAAAATGACAAAAATGACAAAAATGACAAAAATGACAAAAATGACAAAAATGACAAAAATGACAAAAATGACAAAAATGACAAAAATGACAAAAATGACAAAAATGACAAAAATGACAAAAATGACAAAAATGACAAAAATGACAAAAATGACAAAAATGACAAAAATGACAAAAATGACAAAAATGACAAAAATGACAAAAATGACAAAAATGACAAAAATGACAAAAATGACAAAAATGACAAAAATGACAAAAATGACAAAAATGACAAAAATGACAAAAATGACAAAAATGACAAAAATGACAAAAATGACAAAAATGACAAAAATGACAAAAATGACAAAAATGACAAAAATGACAAAAATGACAAAAATGACAAAAATGACAAAAATGACAAAAATGACAAAAATGACAAAAATGACAAAAATGACAAAAAATGACAAAAATGACAAAAATGACAAAAATGACAAAAATGACAAAAATGACAAAAATGACAAAAATGACAAGAATGACAAAAATGACAAAAATGACAAAAATGACAAAAATGACAAAAATGACAAAAATGACAAAAATGACAAAAATGACGAAAATGACAAAAATGACAAAAATGACAAAAATGACAAAAATGACAAAAATGACAAAAATGACAAAAATGATAAAAATGATAAAAATGACAAAAATGACAAAAATGACAAAAATGACAAAAATGACAAAAATGACAAAAATGACAAAAATGACAAAAATGACAAAAATGACAAAAATGACAAAAATGACAAAAATAACAAAAATGACAAAAATGACAAAAATAACAAAAATGACAAAAATGACAAAAATGACAAAAATGACAAAAATGACAAAAATGACAAAAATGACAAAAATGACAAAAATGACAAAAATGACAAAAATGACAAAAATGACAAAAATGACAAAAATGACAAAAATGACAAAAATGACAAAAATGACAAAAATGACAAAAATGACAAAAATGACAAAAATGACAAAAATGACAAAAATGACAAAAATGACAAAAATGACAAAAATGACAAAAATGACAAAAATGACAAAAATGACAAAAATGACAAAAATGACAAAAATGACAAAAATGACAAAAATGACAAAAATGACAAAAATGACAAAAATGACAAAAATGACAAAAATGACAAAAATGACAAAAATGACAAAAATGACAAAAATGACAAAAATGACAAAAATAACAAAAATGACAAAAATGACAAAAATGACAAAAATGACAAAAATGACAAAAATGACAAAAATGACAAAAATGACAAAAATGACAAAAATGACAGAAATGACAAAAATGACAAAAATGACAAAAATTACACAAATGACAAAAATGACAAAAATGACAAAAAATGACAAAAATGACAAAAATGACAAAAATGACAAAAATGACAAAAATGACAAAAATGACAAAAATGACAAAAATGACAAAAATGACAAAAATGACAAAAATGACAAAAAATGACAAAAATGACAAAAATGACAAAAATGACAAAAATGACAAAAATGACAAAAATGACAAAAATGACAAAAATTACAAAAATGACAAAAATGACAAAAATGACAAAAATGACAAAAATGACAAAAATGACAAAAATGACAAAAATGACAAAAATGACAAAAATGACAAAAATGACAAAAATGACAAAAATGACAAAAATGACAAAAATGACAAAAATGACAAAAATGACAAAAATGACAAAAATGACAAAAATGACAAAAATGACAAAAATGACAAAAATGACAAAAATGACAAAAATGACAAAAATGACAAAAATGACAAAAATGACAAAAATGACAAAAATGACAAAAATGACAAAAATGACAAAAATGACAAAAATGACAAAAATGACAAAAATGACAAAAATGACAAAAATGACAAAAATGACAAAAATGACAAAAATGACAAAAATGACAAAAATGACAAAAATGACAAAAATGACAAAAATGACAAAAATGACAAAAATGACAAAAATGACAAAAATGAAAAAAATGACAAAAATGACAAAAATGACAAAAATGACAAAAATGAAAAAAATGACAAAAATGACAAAAATGACAAAAATGACAAAAATGACAAAAATGACAAAAATGACAAAAATGACAAAAATGACAAAAATGACAAAAATGACAAAAATGACAAAAATGACAAAAATGAAAAAAAATGAAAAAAAATGACAAAAATGACAAAAATGACAAAAATGAAAAAAATGACAAAAATGACAAAAATGACAAAAATGACAAAAATGACAAAAATGACAAAAATGACAAAAATGACAAAAATGACAAAAATGACAAAAATGACAAAAATGACAAAAATGACAAAAATGACAAGAATGACAAAAATGACAAAAATGACAAAAATGACAAGAATGACAAAAATGACAAAAATGACAAAAATGACAAAAATGACAAAAATGACAAAAATGACAAAAATGACAAAAATGACAAAAATGACAAAAATGACAAAAATGACAAAAATGACAAAAATGACAAAAATGACAAAAATGACAAAAATGACAAAAATGACAAAAATGACAAAAATGACAAAAATGACAAAAATGACAAAAATGACAAAAATGACAAAAATGACAAAAATGACAAAAATGACAAAAATGACAAAAATGACAAAAATGACAAAAATGACAAAAATGACAAAAATGACAAAAATGACAAAAATGACAAAAATGACAAAAATGACAAAAATGACAAAAATGACAAAAATGACAAAAATGACAAAAATGACAAAAATGACAAAAATGACAAAAATGACAAAAATGACAAAAATGACAAAAATGACAAAAATGACAAAAATGACAAAAATGACAAAAATGACAAAAATGACAAAAATGACAAAAATGACAAAAATGACAAAAATGACAAAAATGACAAAAATGACAAAAATGACAAAAATGACAAAAATGACAAAAATGACAAAAATGACAAAAATGACAAAAATGACAAAAATGACAAAAATGACAAAAATGACAAAAATGACAAAAATGACAAAAATGACAAAAATGACAAAAATGACAAAAATGACAAAAATGACAAAAATGACAAAAATGACAAAAATGACAAAAATGACAAAAATGACAAAAATGACAAAAATGACAAAAATGACAAAAATGACAAAAATGACAAAAATGACAAAAATGACAAAAATGACAAAAATGACAAAAATGACAAAAATGACAAAAATGACAAAAATGACAAAAATGACAAAAATAACAAAAATGACAAAAATGACAAAAATGACAAAAATGACAAAAATGACAAAAATGACAAAAATGACAAAAATGACAAAAATGACAAAAATGACAAAAATGACAAAAATGACAAAAATGACAAAAATGACAAAAATGACAAAAATGACAAAAATGACAAAAATGACAAAAATGACAAAAATGACAAAATGACAAAAATGACAAAAATGACAAAAATGACAAAATGACAAAAATGACAAAAATGACAAAAATGACAAAAATGACAAAAATGACAAAATGACAAAAATGACAAAAACAAAATGACAAAAATGACAAAATGACAAAAATGACAAAAATGACAAAAATGACAAAAATGACAAAAATGACAAAAATGACAAAAATGACAAAAATGACAAAAATGACAAAAATGACAAAAATGACAAAAATGACAAAAATGACAAAAATGACAAAAATGACAAAAATGACAAAAATGACAAAAATGACAAAAATGACAAAAATGACAAAAATGACAAAAATGACAAAAATGACAAAAATGACAAAAATGACAAAAATGACAAAAATGACAAAAATGACAAAAATGACAAAATGACAAAAATGACAAAAATGACAAAAATGACAAAAATGACAAAAATGACAAAAATGACAAAAATGACAAAAATGACAAAATGACAAAAATGACAAAAATGACAAAAATGACAAAAATGACAAAAATGACAAAAATGACAAAAATGACAAAAATGACAAAATGACAAAAATGACAAAAATGACAAAAATGACAAAAATGACAAAAATGACAAAAATGACAAAAATGACAAAAATGACAAAAATGACAAAAATGACAAAAATGACAAAATGACAAAAATGACAAAAATGACAAAAATGACAAAAATGACAAAAATGACAAAAATGACAAAAATGACAAAAATGACAAAAATGACAAAAATGACAAAAATGACAAAAATGACAAAAATGACAAAAATGGCAAAAATGACAAAAATGACAAAAATGACAAAAATGACAAAATGACAAAAATGACAAAAATGACAAAAATGACAAAAATGACAAAATGACAAAAATGACAAAAATGACAAAATGACAAAAATGACAAAAATGACAAAAATGACAAAAATGACAAAAATGACAAAATGACAAAAATGACAAAATGACAAAAATGACAAAAATGACAAAATGACAAAAATGACAAAAATGACAAAAATGACAAAAATGACAAAAATGACAAAAATGACAAAAATGACAAAAATGACAAAAATGACAAAAATGACAAAAATGACAAAAATGACAAAAATGACAAAAATGACAAAATGACAAAAATGACAAAAATGACAAAAATGACAAAAATGACAAAAATGACAAAAATGACAAAAATGACAAAAATGACAAAAATGACAAAAATGACAAAAATGACAAAAATGACAAAAATGACAAAAATGACAAAATGACAAAAATGACAAAAATGACAAAAATGACAAAAATGACAAAAATGACAAAAATGACAAAAATGACAAAAATGACAAAAATGACAAAAATGACAAAAATGACAAAAATGACAAAAATGACAAAAATGACAAAATGACAAAAATGACAAAAATGACAAAAATGACAAAAATGACAAAAATGACAAAAATGACAAAATGACAAAAATGACAAAATGACAAAAATGACAAAAATGACAAAAATGACAAAAATGACAAAAATGACAAAAATGACAAAAATGACAAAAATGACAAAAATGACAAAAATGACAAAAATGACAAAAATGACAAAATGACAAAAATGACAAAAATGACAAAAATGACAAAAATGACAAAAATGACAAAAATGACAAAATGACAAAAATGACAAAAATGACAAAATGACAAAAATGACAAAAATGACAAAATGACAAAATGACAAAAATGACAAAATGACAAAAATGACAAAAATGAAAAAAATGACAAAAATGACAAAAATGACAAAAATGACAAAAATGACAAAATGTCAAAAATGACAAAAATGACAAAAATGACAAAAATGACAAAAATGACAAAAATGACAAAAATGACAAAAATGACAAAAATGACAAAATGACAAAAATGACAAAAATGACAAAAATGACAAAAATGACAAAATGACAAAAATGACAAAAATGACAAAAATGACAAAAATGACAAAAATA